>NW_015151367.1:74936-224595 GCF_000732505.1 Cyprinodon variegatus
TCCATCCATCCATCCATCCATCCATCCATCCATCCATCCATCCATCCATCCATCCATCCATCCATCCATCCATCATCTCTGCATTCATTATCTTTCACTAACCCTTGTGAAAATATCTAAAATTCTTAAAGTGAACAATTGTATTTTTGGATTGAAAAAAACTGCAAAATCTGACTCTGGAGAAAAAAATATGTTGAAAGGAAAAGGTGAGATTCCTTTCCAGGTTTTCCATTGTATACTTGACTTCAAACCAGAAATATGCTGAATCTATGAATTCATTTGTATCTTAAAACCTATTTTAGCCTTTAAATTCAATATTAACGGTTATGTGATGAGTCTTATACTCTATGATTAAAAATAACTGAGTCTGTCTCATGGTTGTTTTGCATTTTTTTTTATCTCCATTTCAAACGCCTTTTGGCTGCATTGCTGTCTTCCCCTGCTCTCTAATCTGATGTCTCATATCTTTTTTATTTATTTTGTCCAAAGGTCTGTCCAGAGAAGAGGAGGCAGAATGCCATGAATTCAATGTTGACAAAAACATGCAGAAACACAATCCTGCAGACTCACACAGGGACAAAGGATCATGTCTACAAACCACAATGTGTTGGTGATACCGATAACAACAGGACTGTAGAATTAGAAAGGATTTTCTGCAAACCTTTGGGAGCTTCCATTTTACATAAGAAATATTTCTATTTATATATAAGTTTCTCTGCTTTATAAATTACAGTAAACTTACCATAGCTGATACATAACAATACATACAGTAAACTGATAACTAACTTAAAACATAACACCACGAGCTCTGGAGCAGAAGTGAAGGCACCAGCATAAAGCACCAGCATATGTGGAAAAATGACTACCATAATCAAAGCAAAATGAAGCCACAGATCGGTTGGATGTACTCCTGTTATCCTGCTGCTGTGTCACTCAGCAATGTGAAAAATGCAAACTCTCCCCTACAGCAACATGCAGAATGTTATCCTACGCACGGCATGCTAAAGGCTTAGCTGCATGCCAGTTAAGTGATGACCGGCAGAGAAATAAAAACTTGCATGTTTACATCTCTGGCACCCTGAGGGTCCTGATGCAGCAGGCCTTTCTCCCTGAACGTAACGATATCGACTTAAATCAAACATTTAACCTCAATCAGGACCTGCAGAAATTTGAAGGGACGTTTTAAAACATTTGGATGTAGAAATGTAAAAGAATGGAAATATATAAATTACAAGTGATACAAAAATATGCATTGACAATATCAGCTGTAAGAGGAAAGTTAAAAGATAAAGAAAATAACTTTAAACGAGGGAAATGGTGAGCTTTAGTATACTTGAAATTTATAACCTACACATGCCGATTCAAATTATTTTTTACAGTTATTGCGCTAAACCCAAAGAAAGTTAACAAAAAAAACGGCTTTGAAAGTTGGTAAATGAGTGTGCATCTGAATTATCTAGCTTAACTTTCCCTAAAAAAAAAAAAAAAGCTCTTAATACATAACTCTAAATGTAATAAGCAAGATCATTATTGGGTTAATATAAGCTCAAAAGCCAAATAATAATAACTATAATTGAACTTTAATGAGTCACATTGGAGAAATTTACCTCTATATTTACATCTCCTTGGGGAGCAGTGGGCTGCCATTGTGCAGCACCTCGGGAGCAGTGTGGGGTTAAGGGTCTTACTCATGGACCCAGATTGCAGGCTGTGGGGATCGAATTAGATACTTGCAACCTTCTCAGAGCACAGGAGCACTGCTCTAACCATTGGACCATGACCTCCCCCACATATGATCATTTTTAATTTTCTAGCTTTATGAAACTATTTGGCATGCCTCACCAATCCATTTAAAACTCATGTATGGCCCCAAGGGGTAACATGTTATATTAAATCAAATCAAGATAGGTCTATCTAAAAAGAAACAGCAGAATATCATCTTTCTTTTTGCATTTATTTGATTAGAATTAAAACACTTGTTTTTCCCTCAATAGTGAGACTATAGATACTGTATCTGAAACATACAAAAGAAGCAAATACTCGATCTATGAGACTTTTAAGGGAAACCCTGAGACTTTCTCAGCAGTGTGATGACAGAAACAGGTGTTCACACGAGAGGAGTGTGGGACTCAGAGCGCTAAGAGGGAGGAGAAAAAAACAGCAGCAGCAGAAAAAGAGATAGCATTCCACACAACCCTGCTTTAGTCTTTATGCAGTGAAAGGAAAGTAGTCAAAACAGCTTTCTGCACCTCTGCACACTGATAAACAGCCAGTTGGGCACCCATCATTTAGTTATCGCAGTGTGTCATCGGTATCTGGGTTCATGTGGGACACAGCATTTGGGAGGATGAGAGATGAAGGGAGGTGGAAGATTCCACCCCATAGGTGGGATGACAGATTGATCAAGATGTTTATTAATACATCAAAGTACTCAAATTACTCTAGTCCCTTGTTTTATAGAGTCAAATAAAGAAAACTAAAATCCAGATTTTTAAAACCTAATCCCTGAATCAGTTGATGTTGCTGTGAGAGTACAGATTGGTGTGATGGAAATGTTTTTAAAGGCTAAAGACTGGCTGGAGGAGCCCACGACTGTCATGAAGATAAATCAAAGACTTTCACCAGAAAAGATGAGTCACTTTATTATTGAACTTTATTCAGTCTTGGCGTTTTAGTAAAGATGTTATTTGTATTACTTTTTAGATAGTCATAGTGAAAAACAAGACTCCTATATATTTTCCAAGAAGTCAACCTACCACATCTGCGCACTAACAGAGCAGGCTTACAATAATAATCTTTGTTTGGAAGCTAGGAATTCTCTGATCAGGATTTTAGGCCGATCACAGCCGATATCGATCACTGCCGGATCACACAGCTGCCTGTTAATTTTTTGATTTAGGTATAAAAGCTACAACTGGCTCTGTGATCTGCCAGAATCATAAAACAACTCATTTCAGTGAAGGTGTGTGCGAGGGTGTGCTGCACAGCTTTCTTACTCCGGTTGGTGGCACAAAAATCAGACTTTTTGATATACTCCGATTCATCATCCGATCATCAGATTATGATCGGTGAACGATCGATCAGCACACCACTAGACTATACTAAGACTAAGGGGGTAAATTAAATGATGATTAATTTGATCATCACTGGTATGCTTAAAAAAAAAAGATCAGAAAAAACACAATAGGACAAAGACAAATTAGCTCAGTTTTTTCAGACTGCTAATTACAGAGGTGTCAGGTAACAAAGTACAAATACTTCGTTATTGTACTTAAGTACACCTTTTAGGTATCTGTACTTTACTCCATTACTTATTTTTCTTCCTACTTCTGAGTTCTACTCATTACATTTTCACACAAGTAACTGTACTTTCTATTCCTTACATTTTTAAAACAAATATTACTCGTTACTCTTGGCTTCGGTTTAATGTTTATAAATATTTATTTCACGTCATGTGCGCCATCCAATGCAGATCATTGGCTCCATCCACATCTAGTGAGAACTAGTGTAATTGGATGAGTCATATAACGCAAACACTCATTGGTTAGCTAAAGGAAACCGTCAGAAGCAAGTAGATATTCTTCAAACTGCAAACGTGAATTGTCTATGCCATGATGCAATGACGGATTCAGAAAAAGATGTTGAAATGTCTGAAAGGTCAGACACAGGTGAGAGCAACAAGACCTCCCTCATCCTTGGCCCTATCTCAAACAATTTTTGGAAATAGTCGAAAAATTGAGCTTTCAATTGATATAGTGGCATCTGGCTCTTTTTTTTAAAGGTTACTTTATACTTTTATACTTTAAGTAGTTTTTTGGGCTTATGAGAGTTGGCTTTTCAAGCTATGATAAAAGATGTTGTCCATGGCTGGTTGAATTCCTCCAAGTGAAATTACTTTTGCCTCATAGTCCTCTTAGGGCTGTCGTAATTCCTACTCCACTACTACAGTTTTTCTTTACACTTAACTTTCCATTAGTTTTCTTGGATGCAGCCCGCTGTATACATCCAGCTTCTTTAGCAATGAACTGTTTTGGTTTACCCTGTCAGTCACTGTCGGATAAAAAATTCCCCATTCCCCCTAACGGCATAGGGCCCATGGGTGTTGAACTCAAGACCTCAAGAACCGGTGTCCTGCAGCTTTTAGATATACCGCTGTTCCCACAAACCTACAGTAAATGAAAAGACTGAATTATCTTTTGAGCATGCCGCCAAGTGCTGCAGAGCCCTGTTACTGACCTATTTATTTGTTTCAGGTGGTTTAAAACAGAGACATTTTTAAAAGGTAGTAACAGTGTAATGTTTCTGTATAACAAATAATCTTCTAATACGTTTTATATAGCATTCAGATTTTATGGGAAACTAATTTATTGGTTTCCTGTTTTGCAGACAGATGGTCTGCAAAAACTCTTTAAAAGCAAGCTTATAAGTGTCACTACTTTTACAAGAGGTAAGATAACTAAAAGAAAAATAGAATCTTAAGAGAGATGAAAAACCACAAAAAGATTGATGGAAAAAGAGGCTGTGTTTTATAGCCATGCCTAAACAGCTAGGCAACATAAAAAGATGAAGCTACAGTACATCACCCAAGGATATAGGGCGATTTCTGATACATAACAAATGGTAATAAAGAGGTGCCGAGTGATGCAAGGGAGCAACCAGCCGCCGTGTTGATCGGCTATTAAATCTTTGGTAATAGCTTAATCCTGCTACAAAGGGAGTTATGAAAGACTTAGTATATATGGCTCAGGGTAAATCAGGAGAAGGGAAGACTAGACATCTGTAGATCAAGACAAACCACTGATAGCAGACAGGCAGATTAAAACCCATATTCCTTTCAGGGGAAAATATGCAAACAACAACTTTTCCTGTTTACAAGACAAATCTAACATACTTTCGTGCAACATACTCCAACACTGCTTTTCTGTTTCCTCCAAATACTTTACATAACGTACGTTTTCTGTCTCCCCCTGAAGCTTTATTGGCTTTTCTTTCATATATCTCATTTCAGCATGACCTGCAGCAGTGCTTTGTAAAACCAAAGTCCATTTTATTGAAAAAAAAAAAGAAAAGAACACGGAAACACAAGACGTCAGAACAAAGCAGAGTGGAGCTAAGGAGAACAGCATGTCTTGTGACTGGGTCTGTGTAGGTGGATTTGTCAGCTAGCCCGTGGATCAGAGCCGCACACAAACACACATGGACTCAGAGGGATCGCAAATCAGAGACCTAATCCAAGCTAGGGCAAGCGTTAAACCGCTGGGAGCCTGGATGTATCTGCATAAAACACTAAAAATAAACTTGCCAGAGATAATTACATTCAAGTCAACTCAAATAACAGAATGCAAAAAGGATTACCAGGCCGAGGTGAAAAACAGTGCTCATATTTCAGAATTCAAGGTAAAACTTAAGTCTAATTTGTCTCTACAGCGTTGATTGTTTTTAAGCCTGAAAACTTTGCAGATGCACATCTCTAAACAAATTTTCTTTGACTTTGGCTTCAATGTTTAGAGCTCTTGCAATTCCTAAGGCTGTGGGTTCAATTCCAGGTACCTAATACCGAATGTTAATCCAAACTGCAAATTCATCCACAGATATGTTTGTTTGTTAGCAACTCAGTGAAGTGCTCAACTAAAAAAACATGAGCAAGAGTAAAAACGAAATGTACGCCATGTTCCCTTTGCATTTTTTGTGCAAGCATGTCTGCTGCTGAAAATATATGAGGGAAGTATGAAGTGATCAAAGAGGAGACCTGGAGTAAGTGTTGGATGAGAAGAACAAGATTTGACAGATATAGAGAAAGATACAGGTGCCCTTATGACTGCAGAATCAGTCAAGCTGAGAACAGTTTATTCAGCCACGAGCACAGACATGCTAACATTCGCTACCTTGCTAATGTTGGTTCCAAAATAGCTGATTGGTGCCATTATTTTGGTAGATGGGTCACAGGTATCAGGTTTTTATTGTTCTAATTGAAAAATATTCTTTCAAATGTTCTGCTTAGGAGAACAGTTATATTTAAAATAATTGCATTGACCGTTTTATAGCTAAAGTTCCATTTCAAATGATTTTACACCTGCCCAACTGCCCTCTAACGCAAATTTCTAATCAGCCAATGACATGGCAGCAACACAATGCATTTAAACATCTAGACATGGTCAAGACAATCTGCTGCATTTCAAACCGATCATCAACATGGAAAGGAAACGTGATATAAGTGAATTTGATGTTGGTGCCGGATGGGCTGCCCTGAGTATTTCCGAAACTTCTGATCTACTGGGATTTTTACTCACAACCATCTCTAGGCTTTACAGAGATGGTCAGGGAAAGAGAAAATATCTAGTGAATGGTACTGTGGGCGCAAACGTCATTGTTAAAGCCAGAGCAGAAAGGTCAGGTGACAGAAAGGCAACAGTAACTTGAACAACCATTTGTTACACCTGAGGTAATGCAAAAGGGCATCTCTAAACGCACAACATTTCGAAACACAGTAGAAGACTACACCAGGTGTCACGATCCAAACAGGATCACCTAAATTGGGCATTAGAAGATTGAAAAATTTTCCGTAGTCTGATGAAACTCAATTTCCGCTGCAATACTTGAATTGTAGGTCATAAATTGAGGCCAATAACATGAAAGCATGGATCCATCCAGCCTTGTATCAACAGTCAGGCCTGTGGTGGTAGTGTAATGGTGTGGGGCATATTTTCTTGACACACTTTGGGCCCCTTAGTGTCAACGCCACAGCCTACCTGAGTATTGTTGCTGATGGACCATGTCCATCCCTTTATAAGCATGGTTAACCCACCTTCTGATGGCTATTTCGAGCAGGATAACGCGGCATGTCATAAATCGCCAATAGTTTCAGACTGGTTTCTTGAACATGACAATGAGTTTACTGTACTCAAATGGCCTTCATAGTCACAAGGTCTAAATCCAATAGATGACCTTTGGGATGTGGTCGTGATCTGCATGATACTATCATCTCAATATGGACCAAACGCTCTGAAGATATTTTCAAGTACCTTGTTTAATCTATGCCACAAAGGATTGAGGCAGTTCTGAAGCCAAAAGGGGGTCCAACTCTGTACCAGCAATATGTTGCAAATAAAGTTGTTGGTGAGTTGATGGGTTTTCATGAATAGCTGCACAATATCAATCTATATGTGTAAAATCAGAGTTGCAGAAGAGTATTTGTATATTATATGTATAATGAGCATATTTTCAGCCAAAGTTTTCTTAAAACAATAAATATATACACTAATTAGGCTATGAACTGTGTTTGCTTATTATTATTATTTTTTGTTATTCTTGTACATTGGGTCTCAAATTTGAAAGGTCTTTAAAAGTCTAAGTTTAAATTCACATAAACTATATTGTTGAAGGCTAGAGAATTGGCAGCTATGAAATTCTGATAGTTTAAATTAGTGTTAGATTGTTTAACATTCAATGATGTTCATATTTTTTCTAAAAGCAGAAGAGCAACATTAGAACTATAATACACAAAAATAAAACCCAAAACAAATTTTTGCAGGATTAACAATCTTAAGGTGCTTTAGACATGTCTAGTGCGCACTGTAGAGTGGCTCAGAATGTTAGAATGATACATTTTTCTATTAATTCTGTCTCTTTTAAACCAGTTTTTTTGTGACTTGGGACCAAACATCACAGTACTTGGAGAACGTCATGTCACCTTGACAACTGGTTAAAATCTGGAAGTGATGCCGCTTGGATAATACATGGATAAATGGATAATACTTTCATGATGAAGACTCAGGTACACCAATTATTAGGAGCTCTTACCTTTTTATATGCTTTGCACATACAACTATTTGCAAATGATAGTGTTTAATATTGAAGTGAGGCTGTAGCTTAAAAATATATGCTGATGCAGTGGAGACGCTGAATGGAAATATCTGCCCCATTCAGGAGAACGCACAGATTAATATTCCTTAACATGCACCGGGAGAGCCTCATCTGGAGCAGATACTGCTGACAGACAAGGTAATTTCTACCTCTAAAATAGAATTGTGTTACTGCCCCAAAGCACAGTAGTTTTCAGACATCAACTAGTGCACACGAGAATCCGCCTGGAGCCACCTGAGATCACTTCTTTAGGTTGCACTAGTTTGGTACGCATTACCCAAATGGGACCAATTCCAAAAAAAGTAAAAAAAAAAAAAAAAAAAAAAACAGTCCCCTGGACTTTGTTTCCAAGTTTGAAGACGAATTGGGACCAAGTTTAGTGAAATCAAAATTTTCCACCTAAAGCTGCAGGTGTGAAAACACCTATGTATGCATTGTTATTTTGAATTTAAAACAGACATCCATTACATTCAGGAACAGATTTCAATTGGCCTAACTGATGTGGATCTGCTCTTTAAATGGTATTGTAGTAATACAGGGAGACTAACCATCTGATATCAGTGAGCCAAGTAGTTTGGACAATCATCAATTTTCATACAGAAGCTGCTTAACGAATATATTGCTGACGCTGTATATTCAAAACAAATCTACCTTGGCTTACCTGTGGTGGTGAACATAGTAGCCATTTATCTAACAGCTGACCAGCAGTGTGCAACAACAGGTGGGGGAGGGGTGAGCTATTAGATTTCATCCAGCAAGAGAAAAGTCGGGTGAGTGCATAACTTTTTAAGTTATTTAATTAGAAAACTTTAGGGATTCAGCTGGAGACAAGTCAGCAATCCATCTTTACTTACAATATGTTCTGATTACAGACACATTATGTTATTTCATACTTTTCCATCCCTTACATTTGTAGTTCCCACCAAGAAGAAGATACTATCGCGTCATAAAAGAGCTATCTAAAGCCCAGGTGCAGAACATATGAATGAATAGCTGGTATTTTCTGGTGGTTGGCGTAACAAAAACCCTGAGCCAGGTACAATAGCTTTTAGGTTAGAGTGACTTCAAAAAGATACAAAAAAACTGATTCAACCAATGACAAGCATCGACTCTATTGAATTTATGCAATGGAGCAAACATATTATGACTAAATGTCTGCAGAATAATGCCTCACCTCAGCAATGTGTCTGAATGGATGAGAGACCAAAAACAGCCCTTTAGGGTGTACTGTTCTCCCACCTTAAACATTTAGAGCACAGATTATTAGCTGTAAAGAAGACCAACATCCAGAGTATGTTGCTAAATATGCTTTAAGTTCTGCAATTGCAGGACACAGGTCTGCTAAAGTTAATTACTCTTTCCACATGTCTGGGGTAGAACAAGCAGTGACAACCAGAGGAGTCAAGTAAAAAAGTACAAATACTTTTTTTTTTACCTTGGTTAGGTAGAAATTTTTGCTATCTATGCTTTATTGGAGTAAATATTTTTAGACGACTTTTTACTTCTAATGCTTAAATGGTTCTGCAATTATCTCTACTTTCTACCACTTACATTTAAAAAATTGGCTTGTTAGTTTCGTTTCATTAAAGCGTTTTCATTATGGCCTGTTGGTATTTAAAAAAAATTATTTTAAAAATGGTTCATTTCTTTGTGGTTGGACTCGGTAATGCACCAACTTGTTGTTCACCACGTACCAAAATAAATCGTCTTTCAAGATGGTGCAAGTTCAATTTGACACTGTTGCAGTTACAATATAAAGCTAAGAAAATTAGGTATAAGGAATTTATCATCCAGAATTGTAGAAAAATGTCCCTTTATTTGGGTCAAGCAGTATAATGTTTAAAGCTTCTATCCTTAACATTTTTTTTCCTGCATTACTTTTACTTTAAAACTTTAAGCCGTTTTAAAACTCGTACTTTTACACTTTTACTTGGGCAAAAAGCTTAAGTTGATACTCTAAATTCTACAAAAGTGTTTTTAAAAATAGGATTTATCATTCTAATAGAGTAAAAAGCATAAATACTTTTGAAACCTCTGGTGATAACCACTATGCTTGTTCAGGTAAAAAAAGAAACAAAAATGAAAGATTGATTTATTGGGAAAAGTCTGAATTTAAAAATAAGCGACCATGTTCAACTAAAAAGGTTTTGAAGAACAAGTTTTAGAATCACTATCCTCCTAGAAATGATTAGGAGAGATAACGTCTAGGTCAGTAAGAGCTGACAGAGACTTGGAGAGGAGCAGCATTAAATGGAATTATTTCTTATCAGAAAACAAGAAAATAGAAATAAAGATCAGAAATAAAAGAAATAAGAAGTGGGCTAAATGTAGAGACAAAGGCAAAAGGGTTTATAAAGCGTGGAGATATTTAGCTGACTAAACATTTGGTGTTAGTTTTAGCTCTCCTTTGTCCCTCTGCTAATACTGATGGCATTTACAGCTCATTCACAGCACACTGTGAGTTTAAACTTTCTAAAGCAGCGATCATCAAATGGTGGCTCAACGGCCAAATCTGGTGCATCATGCCTTCCTCTCATTTAGCCAATAAGAGCCTTGAATTATGTAAAGTCCATTTTGAATAAAGCGCAATGCAGTTTAAAATAACAAATAGGAAACAAAGTTAGGTGCATAGCTAACATCCACTTTATGAAGCAAGATGTGAAATCTGCACATAAATACTAAACTATAGAACTGTAACTGCTCAGTTACATTTGTTTTTATTACCTGTTAAGATCATCTGTATTTGCTGTTAAGATTCAGTTAAATTACTTAAGTCGGCTTGCAGGTTTCTATTGTCAGTGGCTTTTTCTTTATGTAAATCCATCCTGATTGACCTGTTGCAAACCCCAATATTACCAGACATGATCAAGGCATTGGCTAAACAACTAGCAAACATTATCACATCAGTCTTCCAACTTTGCAAGGTGATTGCTGCACCTTTCTGCAATGCTAAGGTTGTCATTTGGTTACAAAAATAATCCCAGATCCATCAAGAATGAGTAACAATCTCTTTCCATATTATAAACTTTAAGAAACTGACTAAACAGCAAGAAATCAAAGAGAAAAAATTTTTTTAGTAGGAGATAAAAACATAAATCGAAGAAACAAACAAACAAGCAAACCAGAGACAAAATAAAAAAGAAGAGCTTGGAGCGGTTAGGCTTGAGGGCGTGCTCTATGGTGTTATCTCGACATGTCACAGATATATCTCTGTGGATGTTATGACTTAGCTCCCTTCCCCTCACACATACAAACCATCATCCTCCCCCTTTCTCTACTTAAATTCCACCTGGGTTGCAGGTCATGAATAAAGGTGATGGAACCCATGACGGGCTATGCACGAGCATGAGCACCGTCAAGCTATCATTCTCTTGTTGGCATGCACAGGAGAATGAGCTTCAAACTAAGGGTGTCGTTTGTGTTTTGCAGGCCATGATGGGTTCAAAGGAAAAACCTTGAGGTATACATTACAGCTGAACTCGTTCACCTGTGGGAGTGGAGATCCGTATCGAAACAGGGTTTGATTCTCAGAGCACGAATGATGTGTGATCCTCTCCGTTTGTCACAATTTTTAATGCTTGGAAATTAAAAAAGAAATCCTGTGTGTGTGTTATAATGCATTTGTTTCATGAGATTGTTTTGAAATCAGGAGAGAAACGTCAATTTCTATTATTTGAGCAAAATAAATGTGCAAAAAAAGTGAGCAAATAAAAATAAGTTCTTCTTTTGAAAACTAAGACATTTTCTGAGTGTGTTTTTTAAAGATATACTAAAAAAGTAAAAGACAAATGACTTGATTTTTTATTTTGCAAGCATTAATAAAGGAACAGCTATTTTGCACTCAGCAACCACAAGAGGGAGACAATGAGACCACAGGGAAAGACAGCAAATTAAAGGTCCTTAAATATTTCAACTGTTGTTAATATAGGTGATTTTTTTTTTTCTCTTCTTATACTAATTTTAAGGTCTGTTTATATTTTTACTTTATGGAAAATACATTCCCTGATAAAGATGCTGAGAAAGCATCTGTTCCCATGTTCAGCAATGCAGCTTCCCTTTCAGCTCAGACCGCTTTCTTGCTTCCCTGGACTTATTCACAATCCAGAATCTTGTGAATCCCCCATTCAACCTTTACATTCAACCCATTTTTATAACACAACCTACTACCACCATGATGCATCTTCTAATTGGACAAAACACGCAAACATTAGGCTTTTTTTTTTGCCCTCAAGCAACTGTTTTTAGGCCTTTCTGCAGATGTATAGAAAGCAGGGTGGGGGGAATTTCAAGAGTAAATTGGCAACAAAATATTTGATCTTGGATGTTTTTGATGCATGTCGTTGCCAAGAAGCGTTGTTCCACCAGCACAAAGCAATGAAAGGAAGTATTTTACAATAAACACAACCTACTTTAATAGAAAATAATGCTTACGAACTAAAAAGCAGATTTTATCCTGTACTTCACTAATCAAGAGGATGTTCTTCTAACTTTTAATTTAAAGTCTGTCTGTTGAATGCACTGAAATGTGTAAGCCAAACTGCCCTCCTCTGGTCCAGGTGCATATGAGGACCTGAATTCAAAGAGAAAGGGCTAAGAAAAAGAGAAGAAATTGAAAAATTAAGTAAATTTAATGATTTCCAACCTTTCTATCTCAGCCCAAATGATATTTCACACACACTGCTATGTGCTTGTAAATAGACCACAGAAAGAAATACAAAACTATGAAATCAAATCATTTCCACTCTGCTATAAGGAGATAATATCAAACAACACAATGTAGAGATTGATGAGGCTGCAAAACTCTTCCATCTATATTCCATTAGATGCAATGGTGGCTCAATGTTTGCAAGAAAAACATGCAAGGAAAAGTCTCCTGACTGGGTTTAAAGCATAAATGAGAGAGAGCCTGTTTGGACGGGGCTGTTTTTAGGGGCGTGGGTCATCCTTCAGCAGAGGTTCTGCATAACTAATTCCATATGAATATTCAGCATGTAGATATTAGACTATATGAGGCATGTGCAGTCAGTTTGTTTGCTGGGTTTCAAGAGATAGCAGCAAGTTGAGTGCTATCTGAGTGGAAACGTATAGTGAAGTGGAGGTAAACTTTGTGTAAACAAACATTTTTTTTATGTTTATAACAAAAGCACCTCTAAGGGGGTACCAGGGGGAGGCAGAGGCTCACCTTGCAAATTGCTTTTCTTTTTAACATTAATATGAATCATGTAAGAAGAGACTTTGTTTTAACTAGTTAAGTGCATTGATTTTTAACTACATTGACAACCTAAATATGCATGTTTTTGCCACTTCATACAACAACATAACAAAAAAAAGCTTAGTTTATCTCTGAAATGAGACCTTGAATTGGTTGTTAAAGGTCATAAAAATTGCCATATTTGCTCCTTCTTTTTGGTGCCATATCCTATCAACCAATGACATTATTATAAACAGTTTTTTTGCACTCATATATGTTCACAAATTAGGTTTATCTTGTTGCAAACCCTCAAGAGGGTTAATGAATATTGGATACTGAGCATCTTATCAAGACATAATTCAGGCTTGCCTTATGGCATTAGAGGAAATTCTTTCATTATTACATAGATCACTTCTTAATTTAATTAGAAGCCCACTTTTCAGTGTCCCCTCCCGTCAGCTTCCATCCTTTAAACCTTTCTGGAGCTTTCTGAACAAAAACATTCACCGTTTAATCATGCACCTTTTTCTGGTCCCTATAGCTTTATTAGCGTGCTGTAGGGTAACTCTTACGCACAACATGCTTTTGCGGACAATGCCATCACTGACAGAGCAGGCATATCTAGCATTTTCACATGCATTGCTTTATGTTTCAACCAGCATTTTAAAGCAGCGCCAAATGAAATGCAAGGCGCAAAGGTAGGGAAGAGTGTTAGAAAGCTTCTTTATGTGGCATGTTGCTGCAGGTTCTCTTCCCTCCTGTTCGCAGAGCGCATGCAGCCCGACTCATATCCCCGTCCGGGGCTGCCATGAAAGCTACAAAGCAAGAAGGTGCTCACGGGATTATTAAAAGCAATAAAAGCACAGAAAGGTGTGCAAACAGTGTAATTGCATCGTTATTACTGATATATAAGCATCATTTGTATTGTAGTACTTGTTATTAAGCAGTATCTTTATTTATAAACTTTTATCTTAAGAGTTGCTTCTCGGCGCCGGCTAGTGCGGCAGGTCTCATCATGCGTGCGTCTGGGGCCCATTTGGCCCCAAATGGAATCATAGTAATAATAAGAAGAATAATAAATATGTGCAAGAAGGCGCACTTACCGCAGAGTTAGATGGTTGCAGAGTGGCGCTCAGGACCAGCAAAATCACAGCCCAGTCGAGCTGTCGCAGGCGCCACAAGTCTCTAGTCATCTTCAGAGGGAATAAAACAGCGATCCACCTGCGTTTCCGACTCACGAACTCGCTTCTATATCTGTCATGTCTCTGTGCGCCAAACTCCCGCTCGTCTTGCTCCCAGGACCAGATGATCGGGTGGAGAGGCAGTCCTGCGGCTGCTATCGAGCTCTCAGAGTAGAAGCCTGTAGTGATTCTGACTCTCTGCGTTGCGATTCTCTCGTCCACCCCCCTCTATTTCCCTCCCCTCGTATCCCACCCCGGATGTAGAGACTCCCTGAGCGCAAGGATTGTAGGCTACTCTCAGCGCACCAACGCAAAGGACGATTTAAACTTTCTAACTTAGGTATCAGAATCTGGGGGATTCAGTTCAATATGTCCATAACTTTCTTTATAGGAGTCGGAAAAATAAGTCAATCTCTGTCCAACAGGCACTTGACTATTCGATTTAATTCAATTCATTTTATTTCTATAAGTCAAATTCACAACACATGTCATCTCAAGGCATTTGCAGTTCACCAGATCATCAGTCAAATTGATTCCAAGTTTTCTATCTAAGGAAAACCAGTTGATTGCATCAATGCAATCCCTCACACTAAGCATGCTTGTAGCGACAGTGGTGAGGAAAAACTCCCTTTTAACAGGACGAAACCATTGCAACCTATTCTCATTATGAGTGCGTATGAAATCGTACGAAAAGTTATGCATCATAATTTCGTACGTTTTGGACATTTTTTTCGTCGTATGCGCATCTGACGCACCATTCACGAATATAGAATATAAATTACAATTAGCCCTAACCCTGACCCTAACCCTAAGATATAAAACAGCAAGCAACGTAGTTAGAGACATGAATAAGTGATGATTGCACTGTTTTTCCCAGTTTTACCTCCGTCCGCGGATCTGCTTTTTTTTTTCTGTCTGCCAGCGCGTGCGCACTGATCTGGTTTTTTGAGGAAAAACATCCAAAACGTACGAAATAGTGTGCATAACTTTTCGTACGATTTCATACGCACTGATAATGAGAATATGTTGACCATTGTTGTATATCATTAAAACATATTGTACCCCAAGGTTGGATAACCAATTGGATTATGATGCGAAAATGAAAGCTGGGTTGAGGTTAAATCCTTTCTAAATCGACTATCAGCAGTCAATGTTGGCCAGACTTTGGATAAATCTGTTGGTTAACGTCAGATTGATGTTAAAAACTTTACATTTAACTGACATTAGCTTTTGAAGTTGTATCAAAGTTGGGTTTTGGTTCTCCAATATTGCAGCTCATATCAAACCAAGAACCAATGTTATTACAACATAGTGTGTCTGCTGGGATATGCGTGGATGTATAGGCTACTTTTTTCTTCTTTTTTTTTCGTCCCAAAAAGGCATGAAGAAAATGTTTAGACATTCTACCCTTTCATTCTTCTGTAAGCCTGGACATGTTCCATTCCTGGGGGATTTTTAAAGGTCACCTTTTATACTTTTGAATCATTGCAGGTGAATTAGGATGATGATGAGCCTGGCAGGTGAGGCGAATGTAAAAGGAACTTAGTTCTACATGCCAGCGTTCTGGAGGATCAGAAAAATTATTGGATGAATCATCAAATTATTAGATGTTTATCTGGCTGCCAAAAAAACAAAAAACACACCAATTGAAATTTAGGATTACTGCAAAACATTCTTTTGATCCCATTATCATACCAAGAATTATGTTGTTGTTGTTTTTTTTTTTATAAATTCTTAACAAAAATGATGAATTGAATACCACATAATAGATAATAACATATAATAATTGAAACTTAAATATTTTCCTTTTTATAGTTGATTACACTTTTTTCAGTCAAACGCTGAATTGTATTTCAAAATATATAAAAGTGGCCCAAACATAGAGCCCTGAGGAACCTCACTTGCATTTTTTGATATGCCAATCTAATGCATATCTAATTTAACAAAAAAACTAACACATAAGCAGGCTTTTACTGCATTATTTGTTGGAAAAAAGGACATGAAAAATAACACAAATTGAGCCATGTTTTTTTTTTTTTTTTCTGCAGTGTCTGATTCATCCAGGAGGAAGTTTTCCTCATTTAAATATATATAAACAAACTGTTACTGTTGATATAGATACATTACACACTGTTAAAAAGAGTGTTGAAGGCAGATGAACCAGAATAGAACAGCTAAAAGAGGACTGTTTGCAACTTGAGTAACTGACTGTGTGGAGAGTGCAAACAAAGTTACCTCCTAATCCTGGAGTTTTTTTTTTTTTTTCCACAATTAAATCTACAATAACAGAGAGAACCAGGGAAATGACTTTTAAATTAAATGTCATATTAATGCTGCTTATTTGAATAACTGTTTAAAGCAGCGCTTTGGGAGAATTTGTGATATATGAACGTTTTAATCATAGAAAAAGCGTAAAGTGATTCCTCTGATTGCGCGCTGGATATATTGGCCTTGGCAGCGGAGAGAACCACCTCTGATGGATGAGAGAGTTTGAGATTTGATTTCTGACTGTGTGCTTTTTCATGGGTTGTGGAGACACTAACACGTGCATGTGTGAGAGGGTGTGTGTGTGTGTGTGGCTCCTCCTCCTGCTATTCGCTGCTCCACTGAGGACTGAGCAGCTCCTAGAGCGCAGCAGCCTGCACCGCTTCGACTTCGGTAAGTGGGATAAACTTCTATTTGTCTGATTTCTATGATTTAGTTTTCGTTTTTTTCTTTTTTTGGGGGGTGATTATGTGATAATTTCTCTGATTTGTTGTAAGCGGAGGGGTTACTTTGTGTGTGGATATCAGATGACAGAGGGACGCGTTTTGGAGAAGCCGATGAGCGCGTTTGAGGTGCTGGTTCCTGCTGGTGAAGAGAGGAGCAACTAGTCTGCTGCTACCAAAACGGATATCAAGATGAGATCCCTGTAAGCAAACTTTTATTTATTTATTTATTTATTTTTTGCAGAATTTATTTTTTTGCAAATGTCTCTGTAAGGAGTTTTGCATCGCTGAGAGCGGTGTGATCGCTGCTCCTGTGCCGGTTATTTGTCAAGGGACTTAAAAAAAACTACATCAATTCAATAAAACTGAATGATTTTGTCTGTTACAGGATCTATTTGCTGGTTCTCGGTTGTGTGCTGACACCTACGCTCGGAGTAAGTCCCATTTTCTTGTCCGCTCTCTGCAGGTGAAGCGACTCTCCGCATGTTTTATGGAAGCGGATTTTGGACATGCTGGAAGTTTATCATGATCTGTAGGCCTATTTAAACCACTAATCATAAAGAGACAGGATTCATACAATTCTATTCTTCAGAGTCTTTAATATCTTGTAATTCTGTGCGCATCAGCGTTAGAAACAATGCATGTATCCATTTAGAAGTCTATAGGCAATAATTTCTTTACAAGCTGAAAGACAATTACAAATATTTGCAAACTTTTTTTTTGTATCCTGGCGTTGAAAGGTATTGAACAGAAGTTGGCATTTAGTTGCATGGTGATGTGCTGATCACATTTGAGTCATCTGCCATGCAAACTCCGCCCAGCTGATAAATATTTAGGACCATCAGTGCAACAGGCTTGTTGCCACACCTTTTTAGCTCTGCAGCTTCCATCAAATGGGAGTCCATCATCTTCAATGGTTTCTAAACAGCAGGGAGGGTGTGTGTGTTATGAATCAACAACTGTGAGATCTGAAATAACAATAATGAAAACTTTACAAGAAATCCTAGAGAAAATAGAAAGAAAGCCCCATTATTCTGTTGAACCAAAAGTCGTTTTATTGATCTTTTTAAATCTTGTTGTATGAGAACTAAAAATTTAAATGTATTTTACTGTTTTTTTTATTAATAGGCCAACTTAAAGTAATGCACAATATAGAATTGGAAGGGTAATGATTCATGGTAATATCCTAAACTGTTTTTCTGCATCCAGTACCGTTAAACAACATCTAGGGGTGTCTGCCATTGCACAAAGGCCATCTATTAATAAAACACAGGCTGTGTCTGAACATTTGCCCTAACCCATAAATCTCTCAATTAGTATATAGAGCAGGGACTATTTAGTGGACTTTATAGTGAACTCAGTTAACTGATGTTTGGATAGATTACCACTACTTTTGACTCCCTATTGGTCACGTAGCTCTGCTTCGCTGCATGGTGCCTGCACCATTTTTGTTATTTATCGCTGCTACAACAAATCCCATAATGCTTTGCGAGGAGAGCTCTCCCCGCAAAGCAAACTGGGATATATCTGCTTGTCTAGTGGCCATGGATGATCACTACTTTTGAAGGTGCATTGTGGGAAATTTCGAGTCCACTACTTTTTCACCCACTAGACCGGAGGTCTTCAACAGGGGGTCCACAACCCCTAGGGGGTCCACGGAGGTCACAAAAGTTTTGGTTGATTAGTCTTTTTTTAATATTCCCCTCTACAATTTTTCCACTAACTGAAATGTCTTTGAATATTAACATGAATTCAACACACTGTAAATTGAGGCAAAAGATGTCTTTTATTCATCAATCCACACATTCATGGACACACAGGAGCTCTTCCGAGCTGGGAACCGTTTCATTCACAACACCTGCCCCATCAACCATACAATTAGGGGGTCCCCGCTCCATCTCACCATCACTTTGAGGGTCCTTGGCCAGGAAAACGTTTAAGAGCCCTGCACTAGACTTTCAGACACTCATCTAAATGCTGTAACCACTATATAGTGCCTTATATAGTGATAAGGGCGGACGTTCCGACACAGCCGCTGTCTCTCTCTAATTTAAAGAAGCATGACAGAGTTTTCTAATGATACTGCCACCTTTGGCCAAAATACGGAACTGCAGCACTCTTCTTCTCATAGCTCCTGCTCACCCTACACGGAGTTTACACCTGTGTAAACTCCACGGCGGGAAATTCAGGAAAATAGGCTAGTAGATACAACAGTGCTAAATTACTGAGCTGTCAGTCTGCTCATCAAACAATGTTATAGTGGTAAAGGGCCAAATAAAAAGGCTATCATGAAGATATTTTTTGTAAAAACGTACAAAACGTTTCTTTAATGTCAGTATACCATACACACAAATGGCCGTCCACCTAAACGGACTGACCAAGCAAGTAAAGCCTTCATCAAAGATGTCAACCCTCCTGGCAACCCTGGAGGAGCTATAGATATGTACCGTTAGTCTATCATATAAACTACCAATAAATGGCAGATAACTAGTAACATGTCTTGATTGCTTTTGTAAAATACTATACCCTACTGTAGGCTTAATTTCTGATATTTGGTACTAACTGCCCACACAACACATTTTTAATAATTTGTCCAGAATGTTCTGTATATTGGTATTGCCTATTTAAAAGTAGAATTTTAAATAAGTCCTATCTGATCAACTGTACACATATATAAAACAGCATATAGATAAATTTGGATGAAAGCTAAATAATTATACAGCTTTTACTTTTCAAGTAAAATAGAAGGTACATAATGTAATACACTTGATTTATCGCTATGTGTCTCATATAAAGAAAAAAAAGGTTAAAAGCAATGATATCAAACCAAGGATAGAAATAGCAGAGTGATGGCACGTTTACTGTGTTTCACAGGAAATCAGCTGATAGAGCTGCACTAAATCAGAATAGACCCCTCCACCCATAGTACCACCACCCCAATTGTTTTGTGGTGCATTTGTGTGTAATTGGGTAACTGAATGGATGAGTGGGGGCAATGACTGATAGCTTACTTGGGTGGTCTGAGTTAAAACATTTCATTTGCATCCTTTTGTGAAGCAGTGGTCAAGCCTAAAGGTTGTGGTTCTAAAACTTTAGTTGAGGGCGTTTGTTCATGAGGTGTTATCAGACTTAACAGATACAGTAACAAAGAACACCTATTAAAGTGAAAGACTACTTACAGCAAAACATTTAATATCTAAATGTAGTTTAAGAGGTGGATATGAAATGTCTTAACCAAGCCTGATTTTCAATACGGGATATAAAAATTCTTGTTTTTGGATTATTTCTCTGAGCAGTAAATGGAAAATTTCTGGCCAATTCAAATGGGTAATAAACAAGATTCTTATTGACATCCTGATTATGAAATGGTAGGTTTCCCTGCTGTGACTTAAAACCCCCACAACTTTAAAAATGTTCATTGTTCTTGTTAAATATGGCTAATTTCTTAAATAGTGACTTAGAGTTAGCATAGGAGAGAAAAGAAGTAGCCTATAACACACTAAGCCAGGTTGTTGGTCAGATAGCGGGTCCTTGTAACTATGCATTATTGTTACATTTATAGTACGGAGCTTTAAGTTTTTGTTAGTGAAAATAGAGATTAATTAAGTAACAATAGAGCAATTTCTTTTTAAATTTGGTATTGGATGTCTCTTTTTGTAGAGTGGATTCATGTTGGAACAGTCCCCGCCACATTAAATAGAAGCTAAACTGGCAAATGTGGATTTTAAGCTAAAACTTGTTGTTCCACTAACATGTTTTTTTTATCACCTTGGTTGGTCACACTCACTCCCGGGTTGTTTTTACTTCCATGGCAGTAATACCTTTACCATGCACTGCGAGTTGGATTGTCGGGAGATCCGAGTTTTCAGTCTCACAAAGAATCCATCTTAAAGACTCCGGCTTATACGTCTGTTACGTAACAACCAGCGGTTGGACCAATGACATGCCAGCAGTGTTTTTTGGGGCGGGACATCGCATCGCTGGGGCATTACAAACATGGCTACACTGGAGGACTCATCTGTTGATACCGCAATTGACACAGTTTTAGCTTAAATAGTGAAAACTTCTGGGTAAAAAAAGGAGCAAAAAGAAGCACTCTTTGCATTTGTAAATGGGAAAGATGTCTGTGCTTTTCTTGTTGACAGGATTTGGAAAAAGTTGGATTTATGAGCTTACTCCGCTAGTTGCTACGATTGGCTGTTGGCGTGTTATGAAAGGCGGGTACTAACTGGCACGTCACCCAATCAGCTCAAAGTATTGTACTAAACGTCCCTCCTTTTCTTGGACAGACTTTAGCGCAGCCACTCCAGATTGATACCGAAGAACTCAACTCAGTTCTACAGATATCAATCTGGCTACTGCCAGGTTAGCAAAAGCTTACCCTTGACATAAGTATTGCAGCATCTAAGTGTCCCGCTACCTCATCCGGTTGCATCTTCATGCTCAAACTTTTCAATGAGAATGCCATGTTCAGTTCTGTGTGGATGTAGGTTTTATAGTGAGATAATGTCCAAGGTTAGCGCACCACACAACAAACTCTTCTTATCCTAAGTCCATCTAATTAGTTTTCTGTTACATCACAGTCTGCAGCAAACCAAATAATGCTCAAAGCTGACAGTTCTCTTCTCCTAAAGTTTTCTTGTTGTGGTTTTTATGGCAACGTTTTCTCAACCTGTTGGTGTTTTTGAGTTTCAGCAGGAAAAATCTTGATTACTTAATTTCTTTTCAGCTGATGGAAAAGTGCTGCTTTGTCAGGAATCACTCTGGCGGGGTTGTGTTGGCGTGTGTGTTAGCAAGTGCTCTGGTTGCAACCTAGAGCAAATAATGCAAGTTAGCCATATCTTGACAAAACCAGCAGCAAGTTTTCAGTCTCCAAATGGAAAATGTACCCAAATATCCATCCCAGTTTTACAAAAATTATGTTTTTAAAATAAGTATTTGTGTCAGGAGAAGGCAGGATACATTATTTAGGTTTTATTTCTCAGCAAAATTGCGTCTTTTAGCACAGACAGAGAGAATGTGTTGCTGCTTCAGTTGGTCTATTTGGCTGACACAGATGTTGGTGCAGGGAAAACATCACATGCAGGTGAGGAGGAATTGCTTTGAGAGGGAAGTCCCTATATGGCGGGAAGGAATGGGTGAAGAAGAAAAACGTTATGAGCATGTGCTTGGAATGAGAGGTAATGAGACTTTGAATGGAACAGACTTTTTGTGCAACCTGATTTATTTGTTTCTTTGTGTTTGATATGAATACAGACTGTTGTATTAAGTAGCTGAGGACACCTTTGTGCCTTTGGTCTGAATGTTTTCCTCTAAATTAATAAAGTCAAATTAAAGACCTAATTTAAATCCAAAAAGCAATTAGGAATGTTTTCAGAAGAAGAACCATCTAATTAAATCTTTTCCCGGTTTTTAATCCCTAAAACCATTTTGTCCTTCTTCTCTGGTTCCGGATTCCTCTGCAGCTTGGTGAGACTTGTCTCCCGCTCCCTGTTGATGCTATAGGCTGCAGCATTCCACTCAGGGAGGGGTTACTAATCAGGGATTGATTTGTGGGTCTACCACAACCCCCCATTCCCTTATGCCATTGCATCTTGCCCCGTGCGCTCATCCACTCATTAGTTACCCCCCACCCCCTTGCCTTTTACTTCTCTGGTCACTTTTGGGACTTTCAGCCTGTACTGGCCACTTCTATGCTGGTTCATTTGGGGCAGGAAAGAAGGTTGTTGACCCCTGAGCTTTTTACACTTTTTTGTATCATTGTCTTATAGCTGTTCTAAAACTGTAATACAGTGTTCCGTTGTAATGATAACTCACAAAGGCTGGACAAAGTTGTTGAAGATGTGCTTCCTTTCTGTAGCATCAGCTGCTGGATTATCTGTTGCACTCTATGTTTAAAGACACACAACACATAGTTTTTCCTGGAATAATTCCCTCTCAATAGTTCCGATTTACTACATTCAGCTATGGAACTGCTGTAGTAAAAAATCTGAAATGTCCAGGAATGAACCTGATAACTTTATTGGTGTGGCTGTTATCTGGAGGGTTGCAGAAACATTGAGAACTATGGTGGAAGTTTACAGCTTTTTTCTTGAAGACAAACATTAATGGTAACAGTATGGGTCAGAAGGAGATTAAACACGTTTATGAGAAGTTCTGAAGATGTTTAAAGTTGAGATCAAGAGTGGACAGATTTTTTTATTTGACAAAAAGCTGCACTGTATAATCTTGCTCTTCCACTTTCTGGATGGTTTACATTCCTACCTCTTTATTAGTTTGAAGATACCATCTCAATTTTGGTATAACCTGAATTCGATTGTATTACGTAAGTTGTTATACATTTCTACCTTAGTTGTCTCCATGCGTTAATCAGGGAAAGGATGAAACAGTTCCTCACTGTCATATAGCAGCTTTACCATACTTTTGAAAAGCCTCTGTTGTTCCTCTCCCACGCCCACATCTAAGACTCAGCGACCTGTGTGGTTTGTGCAGGCAGTGGAGCCTGTTTCCCCTTTCCTATAAAATCCCATATCTATGAATGTGTCAGTGCAGGTGTGATGAAAGACATCCTGATCTTGGTTTTACATGGGGGAAATACCCCTAGTATGGAACGATTCATGTCAACATACTGGCTTTTCAGCTTTTAAAATGCTCCACCTAGGGAATGCAGAAAAGGTCCACCCTAATGTCAAATCACATTCGTGTTTAAACTATAAAACAACAGGCTTCCAGAACCTGATCTCCATTTATACGCAATATATATTCTGATTGACATAAGTTTTGACAAATCAGTTGTATGTGGGTTAAATGTGAGAGAACCACATAACTCTCTTTGCATCTTTGTTTTTATTTAGTGAATTAAAGTCTGCAGACGCCGTGCATTCCTGTTCTTTAGTCAAAAACACCTAAATAAGATATGGCGAAACCAACTACCTTTTGAAAGTCTCCAAAGTAGGGAATATGGTTCATTTCAGAGTAATTTAATCTTAGCATAAATCAGCTATTTTTGTTAAGGCGTCACATAATAGAAGGTAAAAAGTACTATGAAAACGGGTCAGCAGGATAATGTTGAAAAACTATGACATCCATCATCTTAAATTGAAAGTAGTGTGGCTTCACTGCAGCCACACCGAGACATGGCTGTCCACCAACTGCAATGCTGAGATGTGTTTCCGTGATCACTGCAGAAGAAAAGTTGTAGGCAAGAAAAAAAAAAGAGAGCATTAAAGAGGTTCACCTCCTAGCAGGAAAACAATACATGACATACAGGCGGAACTCGAACACTGTGGACAAGATAGAAACATGTTAACATATTGGAATAGTTGAGTTAAATTCCAAATCTAGCAAATTAAAAACACTGGCAAGATTTGAACATCCAAATCTAAAGCAGACATACACCTAAAGATTTGGACATGTAATGACAGAAAAAAAGGAATTCTGCAAAGTTTGCCCTTTGGGCTAAAAACAAAATGCATGCTATATTTTCCAAATCCTATTTGTGTATTTTCAAACACTATTATTATTATTATATAACTTCATGTTGGTCTATTGCATATGATTTTGAAGTTTTTAGACAATGGTTGCACTTAACTGCTTCCTTTGGTTTGTTTGCAGCTCAAATCAAAAAGTATGTTGAAATTATTCTATCCCAAAGACATGAATCCAGAATGCTAGTGGTCTGTTTATGATGACGTGCTATTTAAGAAACAGAAAAATATAATTTTGGTTTTATTTTAACACCTAAGTACTTTTATTTTTTTTATATATAGATTTGCTTTTATGGTGGACTTATCCAATATCATCACACATGTGTTGCATGCTGCAACTTTGAATACCTAGACAAATCCTACACTTGTTCCTTTCCTCTATTAGCGAAACACACCATCAGCCCCCATAGACAGGCCCCTGGAACAGCCATCTCTGCCCCCTCCTCCTCTTTAGATGCACCAGCCATGGTCAGTTTGTCTCCCGATTGGTCGCACTGATCCAGGAGGTCAGAGTGTGTCTGAGCACCCTGCAGGGGGAGGTTTGCTGTTAACAGGCCACTGGCTGCTCTGCAGCTTGCAGTCTTATTTTTTTCTTTGATCGTTTGAAGACAAGCAGTAACAGCCAGCTGTGTTGAAGTGGAATGTAATAAAAGGGAGGAGATAGAGAGAGGGAGAGAGAGAGAGGTGGAATCATCCCGTCTTTCCACAGGGTTTGTGTGACTGTCTAACAAACAGAGAGCTGAGGTGGGGCAACTCTTGGCTGCCTGGATGCTCAGTGAGAGTGTGCTGCCTTGGCTTGTTCAACGTGCCAGGTTCATTTGTCTTAACCCCCCACCCCTCCAACTTGTTTGCACTTGAGAGGGATTACATTTCCAATGTTTTTGTTTGCAGGCGTTTCTCTGAGATCCGTCTTTTATGCTTCCTGTTCTTGTTTTGTTTTGTTGACCTCAACTTTTCCTTCCACATCATTGATGCCAATTTTTTGTCCCACATCTGGGTTCCTGTGGGTTATAGTAGGGACATCTATCTGGTTCCTAATTTTGATGTTGCACGCCCTGTATGTAGGGCTTTGCTAAATCTATGTTTTTGTAGTGTCATTCAAAAACGGGCGACTTCAATCTAATTTAAGTCTTGGTGCATCTACATTTGATTGATTAAGTATGACCATTAATGCACCTGTTGTTCTATGGAGAAAATGAAATATAACGCAAAAATGAAAACACAATTTAAAAAAAAATACATTTCAAAAATCCAGCAGCCAAAGTTCCAACACTGCTTTAAAAATTCAAAGCCCAAAACCCAACAAACAACCCCCAAAAAGCCAGACTTTGGAGGTATTTCTAAACTGACATAGAAAATTGAAATACCTCTGAGGAGGACAATTTCATAAGATCCCAACACAGCTGTGCTTTTCTCTTAGCTTGGAATAACAGGCCTGTCATACACAGTCCCTAAGACAGAAGTATTATTTCAGGTTTCCCTCTTTGTCAGTTATCTGATATTGCATCTGTCAGTGACTAAAGCATCTATTTATAAATGTTAAACAAATAATGTAGCAACATTAAGTTTTATATTATTAGTAAGTGCAGGATTTTGAACTCCAGATTTGCTTTGATGCTCCATGTTTCTCATCTGCTTTATTACCATAAACATTTTTAGGAGTATCTAAATAACTAGAGGGATGAGCACGGATGAATACTGAACTCGACAGGTTTTCGATTGCAGAAATGTTAAGAACCACCTATTCTTTTTGTCTTGCAACATTTCTACGCTACTTTGTTTTGGTCATTAAAAATCCAATTTTATAAACTGATGTCTATGGTTTTAATGTGAAAAAAAGTAGATTGCGAATTTGGCTGAATAGTTGGAGCTTCATCTGGTTTCCTTACAATTAATAAATAAAGTTCCTATAATTTAATATGGAGATTCCCTGTTTTATACTCACCATTTATCTGCTTCTCTTTCCAAATGATGGCAAACCTCAGCTGCAGCTCACTAAGACACGAACTCTATCATTGGCACATCAGATGCTTGAGTTATTGTGTGCTATTATCGCCTCACTGTGTCTCGGTCTGTCCCTGTAATTACAAATACTTCCTCTCTGTTTTTCCACCATGCTTCGCCATCGTTCTCTCCCTTCTCTTTGCAGACAGGATAATTGGGGGTGACCTTATGTTCTCCGCTTGACATCAAACTTTAAAGCACTGGATCAACTTTCCTTTTGGGTTTTTTTCTAATAATTCTCTCCTACAGTTTTCTGGTTTTGACTTTAGCAGCTGGCAAAGATGATGATGTCATCTGTTTCCTGAAAACAAAGTGTGAAGCTCAGGACGTGCCACAGCTTATTTCTGCATGTACAGATATCCCCGAAGTACTTTAATATACTCTCTTAAAATTTGTTACTGAAATTGCATTTTTTGATTATACTGAGCTACATAAGGAGATGCCCACACAGAACATTGTTAAAATCAAAGAGTTTACTACAGTATTAAAGCTCCAGTTCAATTTTTTTGTGACCAATGTAAAATTGACCATATTGGGCAGCAGAAAAAAATAGGGTTTTCACTAATCTTAAAATGATGTGTTAATTTGGTTTAAGCTCCTTTTCCGTAATTATTTGTGGAATAAAGCTTTAGATGGAGTGAGTAAATCCAATGCTTCTATCTCTACCAACTGTGTGCATCCAGAGGGTGAGATCTCTGCATATCGCTGTCACTCAGATTAGACTCTGTTCCTGTAAAGATTGACTCAGATTCTCTGGACTTTGTTTGGGCCATTCTAGTGTGTAGATTCCATATCCACTGCTTGGTAAATGTCTCGTCAGTTGCAGACCTCCTCTTCATGTCCGTGAAAAGCAATGCCAACGCATCCAGAGAAAGCTACTTCAAGTTCTTTGAAGTCCAAAGATGACACACACAAAAGGTCCAGGTAGAGCAAAGTGGACCGGAAAAGAACAGAAAATTGGAGTAGCTCCGGATTTTGTCGGTGAAGGATGGAGAGCATGTCAACGTACAGTGACGTTCCGAGGATTTATGGAGAACGTGGAATGGTTTTCATTCATTAGCATAGCTACGCAGTTGGTCAATTACTGTAGGCATACTTGGAGCAAAACGACTGGAGGAAAACCAGAGGATGTGGAATTTTGGGGTAAGACTCCTTGGTTAAGAATAAGTCTCCTGCTTAAAGGTGAACCTCTGTCCCCACTGCAAAAATGATCTAAAAATGAGTAAAAAATAATTAAATTAAGTGTATTTAATTTTATGCAGGTAAATAATATGATTTGCCAATGGAATTAGTATTTTTACTCGTGAAATAAGATAAGTAGATAATATGCACTTGTAATAAGACAATATATATATTTTTTCTTATTTTAAATGTAAATTGTCTTGTTCCATTGGCAACATGTCTACATTACCTGCTTAATTCAAGAAAAAAATGCACTTATTTTAAGAAAAAATTTACTTATTAAGATTTACATTTTTTTTGCAGTGCCATTACATAAGTATTTGTAGCTTCTAAGGGATTTTCTTCCAGAGCTAACCTGTGGTTAGCCCCATCCTTTCCCCATCAGCTCTGACCAATTTCCATTATCCTTCTTATAAATAGTAGTGTTCATTAAAGGTGTACAGTATTAGTAGTACCTTTTGCCTGGTTAGGCCTTCCACCAACCTTGTCTCTTTTGTCTGTGAGGTGAAAATCATTTCCTCTGCCTCCTTCTCCTAAAATACCAAATTTTGAGTTCAACAGAATTATTGAACATTTTGTTGGATGTATTTTGTATTGATTTTGATCAGGTGTCTGTTGTGTTATATATACTCTTGTTTGGTGTATTGCCTACATGGGTGGTTGAGAGCTGAAATTGGATTTCTAATGGTTTCTTTTGACTCTCACTTTCTATTTGTCTGAATAAGGCCCATATTTTAAGAGTCTAGGGCAACTAGCTTTTGTTCTTTTGATGACCTCTACAGTTTCTCCAGAGTTACCATGCTGCTTTCATCTTAGGTTTGTCAAACATTAGAGAACTAAAATTGTAAAACAACAAAAGAAATACCGTAATATGCCATTCTTCATGTTGGTTTTATACAAATATTTCTAACAGAGAAACTCTGGCAAAATAGCATATAGCATGACATCATGATTGCCAGTAGAAAAAAAATATTTTCTCATATTGCTTTAGCATAATTCGGTAAATTTTGTCAGCCCCTGTCACCCTACAGCCGCCATAAGTCACAATGTCTTCTCAATTTGTCTTGTGGAACTACCCAGAGGGCAAAAATACCACATAAGTCAAGTGTAATTTAGTGTGCTTTTTAGCTGCTTATAAAGCTGTTAGCTCTGCCCTGCAGTTGAACTCCTATTGAAGACAATTCATCATCTTAAAACTCTTCTGCAGCCACGCATTTGGAAGTGCTGCATCTTTCCCGCTGCTGTGTTCATCCTGCAACCTGCATTTACAACGTGCAAAAACGTCAAGACGCTGTGCGGACTGTCTTGCATCCTTTTCATGACTCTTCAAGTATTTAATGAACGGAACTCCCCAAGTCATGTTTATGTGGGAGTATAGGGGTTGCTTTTTTAAGTCCCCAGAGGGGGATATTTTCATGAAATGGGTCAAACCGTCCTGTGGTTCACATCCATAAAACCGCCTTAGCCGGCTGCCTTGAAGGGCTGCTGGCTGTGCTCCGTCTTAACTCGCCAACTCTGCCCCAGTTTCTCCTGTGCTAACTCATTCTTGGCTGTGGGACTCAAGCAAGTGTAAGGCTATTTTTACCATGCAAACAATAAAGGCTTCTTATTTCATTATTTATTTTTTATTTTTTTTTAACTCTGTATCAGATTAGTGTTTTAGAGCTGTGGTTCTCTATTCTGGTCCTCAAGTACAGAGTTTAAGTTGACCAATGCAAGCTTCTGCAGCACTTAATGGCTGCTGAGGAGCTCATGCAATCATTTGAAGCAGGTGTGCTGCAACAGAGAACCAACTAAAACATGCAGAGCATTGGTACTTGAGGACAAAGATTGAAAATAATTGTTATAGAGAATGAAACAAGTCAAAATAATCGTTTTTCACAATTAAATATTTAAAAGGATTTTGAAATGGATGCAAACTAATTGAGCTTCTCAAGTACTTTCCCTATGGCATGCAACCACCTGGCAGCATTCCCTTAACTCCACCCTCCAACCCATGCTTTTAGTTTTAACTACATTCATTGTGAATTAAAGGGCCTCAACTGGACCTCTCTGCCTCGCTGCCAAGTGGCCCCAGAAGGCTGTTAATGAGGAAGGACAGTTGATCATTGTGCCAGCCCTAGGTTGCAGAAGGTAGCCTCCAGAGGCAAAGTAAACTCCTGATTGTTATCTGAAAGTTGCATCAGAACAACTTCTAATACCTGTCATGCACAGCGAAGGAGTTGAAGTGTGTATTGCTGTTGTAGGTCTCCTGTAACTGTAGTGTTCTCGGGTGTTTGTCAACAGAGCACAGTTGTCCTACATATTTATTTAGTGTAGCTGGCACGGCTCGTTTCCTAAAATAGATTTGCTCACTGACTGACCTGAGAACAGCTTCAACTGTTGGTAGGATAGAGGGAAAGAAAAACATGCTGTAAATTTCTATGTAGATTTGTTTTTTCTCTACATTTTGTCAGTTTTAGAAAAGATTAACTCCTATTGGTATAAATCCGATTATTAAAGGACATTCAGTTTATGTTAGTAATGTCCCGATACCAGATTTCTTCCATATGACATACTGACATTTTAATACTTGCCAAACCAACTACCAATACAAGAGCTAAATAAAAGCTTTCTTGAATTAAATGTTTTGATTTTATTTTCTGAAACGCTAAGCTGAGAAAGTCCGATTTTTACCTTGGATCCAGTACAGCTAAGTTGCAGTAGAGGGGGGGTATCCAAAAGTGAAGGGCCTCTTGGCTGCTCCCCGTAGTATACCTACTTCTCCAGGGATCACTATGCTACTGCTGTAGGGCGAACTTCATTGTTTTGATACTGTGATCTTTGTATAATATATAAGTGGTTTTGGCTTATAGTATCAGGTTGTTTTTATAAATACAAGTAGTAGTACTTGACACTGGTTTTGGGCTCGGTACCAATACAAGTATTGGTGCATTCCTAATTTTTTTTAATCTTCCATCCTACAGACAATAAAATGGCTTTTTTTGGATAGGCATTTCCTTGAGTTAACAAAGCTGTTAATATATTTACCTATTTCAAATTGTGATAACAAGAAGATTTTCTGCAACTGCTATAATCAAGGAGGGAGAATACAGTCATAGGTAAATAATCAAACGTCATAAAAGCAATTTTAGGGTGCATCTTCCTTTCTTTTATTAAGTGTGACCATTAATGTACGTGTTGCTCTGTTGAGCAAATGAAATACCACATAAAAATGAAAATAAAACAAATAAATATGTTTAAAAAATCAAGCAGCAAAAGTTCCAACACTGGTATTTGTTAAAGAGCAAATTTAGGGACCAGATAATAGCTCTTTACATGATAATCATTTCGTATTAACACTAAAAAAAGCTTATCAGAGGTTATCTGGATAGAAAACAAGATAAGTTCACTCAGCGCCATGAAGAAAGTGACATAAAAATGAGTAAGTGCTGTTTCGTTCTGTCTGGGCTCCAGTATTATCACACTGTGCAACCTGATAAAATAATGTTACACAATTTATAGTGAATCTTTAAATATATCCCTAGTTAAGTTGCTGTGATTGCTACCCCCGTCATCCTTGCTCTTCCTCCTGATATATCTTTCCCATTGCAACACTTGCACTGATTGCAGTTGGTTTGCTCAATTATTGCACGCTGCCGTAATGCTTTCTATTGCTAAGACATTTTATCTACAGAAAAATCTTATTTCACTCAGGCCCCGTCCACACGAAGTCAAAACGAACACGAAACGCTAATATTTTTAAGAACGTTTGTTGTAAAGACGGAGACGTAAAATAAATGTGATCCTCCACACGAATGCATGAAAACGCTGCAAAATGTATGCCAGGCCTGTAAGTGGCGCTGTGGTGCCAAAGCAAAAATAGGCAACGAAATGTAGGGCATGTGCACTAATATTTATACATGGTTGCCCTGCGGGTCCATTTTCGTGGTTCCGTCAAATTCAGGTGCAGAACTATGTCGTCGATATTGCTCTGTTCTTCCTGGAGATATTCCAGAAGAAGAAGATTCTGTTGTAAGCCCGACAGCAGGGTGAGTAGCATGAGCAGCAACCATTCAACACAGTACGGCGCCATTGTTGTTGTGATACTGTGTCGCGCATGCGTGTTTAGAGGCGACGCTATGACGCATGCGTGTAAAAAATAAAATGCGGTTAGAGCTTAAAGATGGAAACGCGAAAACGGCGTTTCAAAATCTTCCCACTCTGAAGGCTGAATAAAAAAAAGATCGTTTACAGACCCCGAAACGCCGGCTTCGTATGGATGAGAGGCTGGTTTGGTGAAAAATTTGTGCGTTTAGGCCAGGGTTTGTCTTCGTGTGGACGGGGCCTAAATCTGCTGTTTATTTTTATACTTACTTTGTATTTATTTTATAGTTTTTATTTTTACATAATTGGGTTTACAATGAGGCCCAGAGTAAAAATGTTTTGTTCCAACTCATGTTATTGGATGACAGGAAAATTCTTGAAATCCTGGAATCTTTAGGCGATGTAATGAATATAAGATTTTCCCCTAAATGTGGGAAAATGAGAGGAGGTAGTATGTTCAATTCAAAATTTAACTCAGATTTAACCTGTCTACCTGTCATATTGCAAATCAAAAGACATGGGAACATACTTTCTATTAATGTCACTGAGGGTTTCACTAAGCATTGCCTGTGGGAACATTTTTATGAGCCGTTTCACATTGCTGAAAGATTCATCGCTCCGGGGTTTGAACGTAAAGGTCTTGAAAGCCTCCTAAACACTGAGTGACATAGATGCATAGACACGCAGTGGGTGGATCGGTCCTGTCCAAGGACTTAAACCTGCAGGTGCAAGAAAAATGAATGGGATAGTGCCTTAGTTATTTCTGTGCAGGGAGCAGATAAAGCACTGCTGAGGTTAAGTGGCAGACACTGAAATGGTTACAATAACTGTGACATCTCACTCAGCTCAGGTTAAGAAACTCCTTATCCAATGTCAATACGGCTTCATTTTTAACCTTCACATGAACTCCAGTGTTTGCCTAAGTCTTTATATTTATTTTGCATATGCAGAAATCACAGAAACGCCACTGACTGGCAGGCAACAATGTCCCCCTACAGTGTATTCCCCTAACTCAGGGGTCTGCAGCCTGTGGCTCTGGAGCCAAAAGGGACCGTTTAGACACTAGATGATGGCTCTTCATTACCTTGATTAAAAAATAACGAAGAGTTAGCTAAACTTTTGAAAACAGATTTATATAGATATAGATTTTTTTTTCTTCTGTACTTTCAAAAAAACTTCAGAAACCTCAGAAAGTTTTTTCCCCCCTTCATTTTAAAACCTGAATTTCGGCATGGGGAATATTTAACCCTTTAAAGTGTTGGCCATAGAATAATTGACAGAAAATTGTTTTTTTTAATTAGAGTTATAATTGAACTTTCTGACAAATGAAACAAAGAAATTTTGTTTAAGTTAAATTAGATCCTTACATCAATTTTGATGCAAAAGTAAAAAAAAAAATGTTTTTTTTTTCACTACATGTGTCTGAATGTCTAAGTTAAGGTTTTCAATCTTGAATATCTCCCTGAGGAAGCAGAGGTTAAAAAAACTCATGTATCAAAGGTAGAAATTAGATTATCTACGTGCAGCATGTTCTACATTCAGGTCTGGTTTGTCCAAAGGCACCAGCAGGTCATTGCCTTATTTTCTTTAAACCCTCAAGGTGTAAACCTGCATCCAAGAAGATGACATGAAGTATGTTGGAATCTATGTCAGACAGAACAGGTCAGGTCTGGGCAGGTCGTTCCACCCATCAGCCTGTGAGGGGCAACAACCAATAAACTTCTTCCGAAGGAGGGGGTTGCACATTCCATGTCACTACCATAGCTACTGGGACCCCTTCCTTTTCCATCCTCCACTTTTCTCAACCACCACCTTTCACCCCCCCCATGCCCTACAGCTGCTTGAAGAGGTCACACACCTGCCTGCACTTCTCTCCTCCACTTCATCTTAACTCCTCACTCATTCTTCTCTGATGCTTTATTTGGACTTACGTTGTTTGTTGTCTATATGATTTAAAGATTATATTCTTTATTTCAGAGGGTTTAGTTTATTTTTTATTAAATTTACATCTATGAATTTAAAATTTGCCATATACAGTAATATATATATATATATAAATGAATCAATTTGCCAGTTCCTCTTAATTTCTCTTTAACCATCCTTCTTAAACATACAATTTCACCCTGCAAAGGTAGGGGGCTTACGAATTGTCGCTGTATTGCATTGTGTATATCCTGCTACTAGATTTTATTAAGACAAAAGACACTGATTTTATTTCTACAGTTTCTCCTTCATGCCTGTGAATTGCCCTCATACTGCCATCATCTGTCAGTCTGCATAATCTTTGTTAAGCCATCAAATGAGATAGTGCCACCTCATTTACTCCATCGCCTGCACCTGCTCCATCACCCGTATAAACTTTGTTCACCCCCGCTGACTATAAGATTATCAAAATCTTGCTGAGAGTAAATTCATCTAGCGTTTGTTCTCCTGTCTACAGTATGACCTTGTATTTGTTCCATGGATTCTTGCCACTTGTCTTATGCCTTTTGGATTCCTCTTAGATCTACTTTCTGTATTTCAATTCCAGACCTGGAGAGCAACTCAGCCTCTGTCTGCAACTCTTCATATTTTATGCCTTCTGTTTCTGTAAAAAAAAAAAAAAAAGCGACCCCTTTCCCTTGACCAATCTTTGTTCACTTGGATTATATGGCAAACGCAAACTGGCCAAGATTACTCCCAGGAAGAATTCCGACCACTTTTTCTTTTCTATAACACTTTTCAAGTCCTTTTAGTCAGAATTTAACAAAGTCAGAATTTTATTTCTTCCTACATCTATACATCCCTTGAGTCCCAAGTGTTTTTACCAGTTGACCATGTTTCCAATCTTTTTAAAGCCAGTAATAATACACATGGTCTTTCCTACCTGATGGGCTTTTCTGTTTATAGATATAGAAGTGTGTATCACATTGATAAGAGCAAGCAGAATGGAAAGATATACAAGTGTAAACGTCATCTCTAGGTTTATTTCAGCATACTTCACTATGAATATATGTCTTGACAAGATATTTAAGAGAGCTACTACATCCTTTACTAGACGCTTAGATGGAATGACTTTATCCAACTGCTTTGCCATAGATAGTACCCTTTGTATGATGACTATTTGTACTATTCAGTAGAATAAGAGGACATTGTGGAGAAGTTTTAAGACTGGTGGTGGCCCGACACAATTTCTTCATTCCTGATACGATACTATTATTGCAGCTTTGACCATTGGCCAATACTAATATATGACATCAGCATGCATTATACAATTCAATTTAGTTTATTTATATAGCGCCAATTCACAACACACGTCATCTCAAGGCACTTTACAGAGACAGTTCAACCAGATCATACATTCAATATGATTCATGGTTTTCAATCTAAGGAAAACCAGTTGATTGCATCAACTCATTGACTCGAAGGCAATGCCTCAAACTATGCATACCTTTAATACTCACTTTGTAGTGTGGGATATGAAAAAAAGGATTAATGAAGTTTTATTTCGTTAACAGGGAACAACATTCAACAACACTCTGTATGAGAACAGCTGGGCCATATATTATTAACCAACTGGTTAAATCAAAATCTAAACAGAAGCGGAAAGAAGTGGAGTGTTTTGATCAACTTGCTTGTTTTGGAGCTTTTAGATGTAGGGCCATGATTAATACCTGATTTTTTTTCTTGGTGTTCACCTTAACAGCAGTCTGGAGTTGAGATCCAACTTAAAGCCGTCTATAAGAAGGGACCAAGCAGACTCTCATTCTTCAGGAAGTTTACGTCCTTTTGTGCTTGGAGCCAAATGTTGCAAATCATCTTCCCGCCTGTTGTTCAACATCAGAGTGTCTTCAGTCAGAGGATTCTCCTGATCTACTCAAACATAGACAGCTACAGGAGATCCTACCTATACCCAGTAGCATCTAAAACAACTTGAGTTAGAACAACATTTAATTTCCCACAGGATTTATGGAGTATTTTTGAAGTGAGTTGAAAATGGTAGTGCGCAGGAGTAGATAGACTCAGCGTGACGGTGAGGGGATGTAAACAAAATGCAATAAAACTACAAAAAGATGCCCTGAAAATCTTCTTTCTTTAAAGTTCCTTATTAGAAACACAAAAGCCAAATGGGTCCCAGGCCTCTGCCCTATAACTCACTCACTGTTAACAACCTGCAACGCTTTGTTGTTTTCACCCCAACGGCTCTTTCCCATGAAGCTTCTTTATACCAGACCATGGCTGTCGACATCTGACTACAACTGTGTTACTATAAAACAGGGGAGAAACATTGTTTGATTATATTTATTGAGTTATGAAACTGTACACCATAGCTTCTGTCTATATTAACACCTGACTATTGTTTTAGGGGGACATTAAAGTTGGAACTCAATGAAGCGATTTAATGACCATCAGCAAGAGATGAAGTACATTTACTGGCCGGAGCTCTCAGTTCCTACACTGACCTACCATTGAGCGGTCATGGAGCATTCCTTTCCTTCACTGATAAGGTCAAAGGACAAGCAGACGTATAGGCAAGCTGGGAGGGTGGGTGTTAGTGGGTGGAAAAGAGGGTCCTTCATTAATCATGTTTGCTTCCAGGGTTTGTAGGTTTTGCTCTGGATTTTTTTCAGTGAATTTCAGAGGAAAGGGAGGTGTGGATGGTGCTTGTTTAATGCTCTCTTCAGGCATTCAGAATCAGTGTGGTTGCACCAGCATGCCGTCCTTCCTCAGAATCTATAAAAGCAGGTGGATGCTTTCAGGATCAGACTAACATAGATTTCCCCAATTCTTTGAAAATTTATAATGAAATTATTAAAGATAATTATGTCAGAATGTTTAGTTTTTTTTTCCAATTTTTTTCCTTTTCTTTATTTTTTGTTTTGTTTTAGATGCATATAGATTTTGATTTTTCTGTTGCAGCAACTGCTGATAGAGTTTACATACACTATAAAAAAGAGATACCATTTTTTTTCTCATTATAAAAAATACTTTTTGTAGTTTTTATTATTGTTTGTAATTCTTTCCTATTCAGATGTTAGCATACATTTTCTGAGCAATTCATTAAAAATTGCCTTTTAAAATTTCTGACTTCACAGACTTCTATATCCTTCCTCAAGCTTCACCCATCAGTTTGCAAATTCCATCTAAAAGTTGTGTAACTAAGCTACATTTGCAAACTGCCTTGCTCAAACACAACTCTCTCCCCACAGATTTTTTGTTAAACTGAGACCAGGCCTGTAGGATGACTTGTCTAAAACACTGACTTTGTTTCCTTAAGCAATGTTTTACTGGTGTAGCTGCAAAAGGGTCAACTTTTATTTAAATGGCCAATTGCTGAACAAGATTTAATTTCCTGGCCACCTTTAAAATGTTATTCCTCTTTCCCTTTATTCTATCATCTAGTTTAGGGAGCACACCAGTCCCTTCTGCTGTAAAATACCACAACAATGTGGGTCTGCCCCCTGTTTGGCCCACGTGCTATCTGACCTAAAACAGGAAGGCTTTAATCTGATCTAACATCAATGAGTCATGCAAAATAATGATAGTGTATCTTTTTATGTATGTAAACTTTAAATTGCCTTTTAAAATAACCCAAAAGCCATATGAAGGCCGTCCGAAACACCAGAGAAACTTTACTTTACTTTACTCTACTTACTTTACTCTACTTACTTTTTTTATCAGCACTGTCAACTAAACTTGTGTCCAGCACTCATTATTCCTTATAAAAGTTCTAGAATCAATAAAAAAAAAGATATAGGAAATGAATAATCGCTTGCAAAAAGGATTTCTAGGTGGCATTATTAATTTACTCAGTGATCTTGTATTTCTGTCAAAACCTAATCCCTTTTAGCATCAGCCCCATGCATGCAGTGAAAATTGTTTTTACATGACTGTCTTTAGTTATTGCATGCCACAAAAGGAGAAAAAATTTACATTTTGACAGCTTGCTTTTGGGCCTTTCAAATTGCATGCCTATTCCATTAAAGGCATGCGGATGTGAAGAAGCTGCCTGCAGCAGAATCACTTTTCCCAGTGTCCAATTAGAAGAAAAAAAAAAAAAAACTTCAGCAGGGAGTATTAGCCAGCTGATGAAGGCTGCAATAATTTCAGGCTTTTTTTATCATCTCTTAAGAGAAAAGGAGACAAGAACAATTCCTCCTAATCTGGAAAATGTAATAAAACAAAAAAAAGGAAATTATAAATCTGATATCTTTGTAAATATGGCTTGTTACACAATGTTTGTGCTCTACAGGGTTCATGTAGTTGTTTTATTTAAAGATCTGTAACTTCTTCTAGTTTCCAGTCAGGGTAGATCAAGCTGATGAACTGATTAATCCAGGTGTGTCTGGCATCAGTAACCATGACAACAATGGCCAGACACACCTGGGTTAATACGTTCATCCAGTAGAGAAAGACAGGAAACAAAGGCCGTTTCTCAATTCAGAAGAATGCGAGTACGGATTCGTGTCCTCGCCAAGTATGTTCTTGACAAGAACACAGTAAAGTATGGACCTGCTCTTAATAGTCTCTAGATAATTTTTCTTACTTTTCTCATTAAGTAGGGGAATAATAATTAACACAGTCAGATAATCACAAATCAAATGAATGTTTTGCCAAATAAAGAAAAAAAAATACGCAATGGGAGCCAGCGGTATTTCACACACGGCTATTCTGAGAACAATATCCGGGAACTTTGTCCATTCTCGATCTTGTATTCTTTTTTCTAGGGCTGAGGCTGATGATGTTTCACGAGCAAATGAGAGCGTACAAGTACGCATATTATCCAAAGAAGCTGCCTTAAGTTCAGGAAGTATTTGAGTTGTGCATAGAGCCCATTAGTCTCTTCTGGTCAGCAGCTGACTTCTGGGTGTTTTTCTTATAAAAGAAGGAGATTCCCCATTAACACTAAAGTTCCCCAACTGCTCCCCATCGAGATGTCAACCCACCTCATGTTTTAATGATCTGAAGTGACATTTTGTCGGGTCTGCCGATATATCACGCCTGTTAATAAGCCTTATGTCCCGATAGACCTTGTTTATACAACTGCTGAAGATTTCATGATTCCTAGTAAACCCACACGATCAGTGCTCCAAGGTTTTCTGCATTGAAAAAGTCTTATTTAGATGGCCTTGGGTGGCTTGTTCAGGCAGGATTCATGTAGATTTGAGACCGAACCGATTGCAAACTCTATAAAGCTCAGTTAAGTCCCTTCATTTCTTTAAATAATGAAAAAATGAATTTGGTTGCACAATAGAAACATCTGCCCATCCTCATGTGTTTAATGCATGTTTAGGAAAGAAAATAATGCACACCTTAGTGTACTTTTTTTTTTATTACTTAGGGGTTGAGAACTCTTGAAAAATCTTTTAGCAGTTTCAATTCTCGGTATTAGTCATTGGAATAAAGAGCAGAAATCTCCTCCTGCTCATACAGGACATGTGGTTTCTTTATTTCTGTGATGTACTTAAGCCTCCTGAATTCATCTTTTCATGTATAATCCATCATGATGTGCCTTCACATCTTGTTTGTGTCCTCACCGTCACGACTTACATGTGTTCCTTCACAGATGGCTCTAAGCTATAGACTTTTTGTAAACTCTGCTGCCTCATGTACACATAGATGTTTACTAAACAGCTTTAATACAGCCCAGATGTGCTTCAGGTTGTCTTTGCAGCTAGGATACACACAGTTATCTGTCTGAGGTGTGATTCAAAGGATGAAAGCTTGGCTTCTAGTGTTAGGAGGAAACTACCTCCTATAGCAATTAGAAATTCTTAATTTATACATTTTCATTCTTAAAGTTTAGAGACAAAGAATTTTAAAAGTACTATTTTGTAGCCTTGATTACTTCTACCAGGCTCCCTGCTTTCTTTCTCTAAATCACAGAATGGCAGCCTAATGCCAGCAACATTTAAAGACACTTTTTATGACTCTTTATTTACATTTTCCTGTGGGTGTTTTTTTGTCAAAACCATTTTCTGTTTTTCTGGTGAAAAGACTTCTTAAATTAATTATTATCTCATAAATGTTCTCATTTCTTTTTGCTACAGCAAGTAACATAAAGGTATTGGGACTTCATCTGATAGGCAAGCATAATATTGTGTGTAATTGTGATAAAGTAGAAGGAAAAGGATTTATAATTTTCAGAACATTTTCTTCAGTCCCAACTTAAAGTGCTGGCTCTATTTTTCTACTCTGTCTCTACCCGCTTTCTCAGACTTTTACACCTTCCTAATTGCTGCTTGTTAACACATTTTTTCAAGCCCTAATGGTTTGGTGACATCAGCAGAATTAATATATTAATACCGTATACAGGGGGAGTCACATAGAGGAATAGCCAGACTTATCATCATATTTGTCTTCGAGATAACTAAAGTTATCTAAAGGCCACTTAAAAACTGGATAATTCTTTCAAAATTAACAGTTATGTTTTTCTTATAACAAATATGTCAGAAATAAATGCTTGAATATCACACAATAAAATAAATTAATTGTTTTAAAAAGCCAGGATGGGCAAAAATCCATTGCAATCTTGTTGTATTGGCAGCCTGGCAAAATAAGAACTGATATGATCTAATGCAGTAAAAAACCTGAAATGTCAAATATCATGCAAAACGTTAATCTGGTGCTAATGAAGGCGATTAGGTATATAGTTAAAAGGTTATTGTTGTGGCTGCAGAAGGTCTAGAGGACATCTAACCTACACTAGTTAAAGACATCAAAAATATATCTGTTAGAACTGAGATTTCTTCACTCATTAATGGGAGCCACTGCCTCACTCTGTTAACCATGTTCAGCTTCTCTAGGTTGCTTAAACATGGCCTCTAGATGCTCAAGCAGCCGTAGAATGACAGGCATTTATTTAGTGGTTGATGTTTAACTAACTTAGAGAAATGAGAAAACCATTGTGGACTGTACAGATCATAGAACAGGGCATTGGCAGTCAGGGTTCAGAATACCTTACTGCTAGCTTTCTATCACAGAATGTGAGTGCGTGTAATCACACTTCCGTCCCTTTCTGTTTGTGAGGCAACCTTTTTTGGTAAATCATTTGTGTAGAACTGCAGTGTCTTAATGAGAAACCTGAAGTATGCTGCAGTAAAAAAGAAATGGGAAAAACATTATATGAGAGACAGCGACCAAGTGAAACATTTTGATCTGTGAGTCTTTGTCTTCCATCAGAGGTGTTGAAGGTGGTGAAGAAGAAGTGCCATTGATACTACCTACATGATAGCCATGCACTGGTGTCAGGCCCACCAGCACCCTTTATCAGGGCCTCTTGTCATGTGCTGCCCTCACGCTCACCTGGCCAACTTGCAGAGCTCCATTATGAGAATTATTTGAGTGTGTCGACCGGTTTAAGCTCGCGCTTTTTTTTGCCCCAATGTGTTAATCTACATATTCTATGATGGGTTGTGGCAAATGCAGACTTTAGGCCAAATGTTTTGATTACACAGTAGACTGGGGATTCATTGTACTAGCAAAGCGCAGTGCCGTCTTAACCGTATTGATAATCTGCTTAAATTTAGGTCTATGGGAGGAAACCAGAAAAAAAAAAAAAACGTCCAATTCTCAGTAAGCTTGTCCTCCACTATACCTTCACTATACCTTCGATTTTACAAGAAACTTTACTTGGAATCTGACTGGAAACTCATTGAAACCACTTCTACGTAAAAGCCAGCAAATGGATAAGTATTTTAAGTTGACAGAAATCTGTTCTGAAATGGGGCCAAAATCAACAGTCTTCATGGGATCTGACCACTGGTTTACTGAATGCAGAAACACTGTAAGATTTTGAAACTACATCACGACTTCACAGATTCCCTTTTCTCAGTTACCCTTTAAGTAACATTTTGAAAAATACTGCGCTGTTTTTCAACATCAATTAAGGAACCGGACTTGACATAGTCTGATTATATTAAGTCATGAGAGCAACAGTAAAGGGCAGACTAAAAAGATAGGATTTCGTGTATGCACTTTTTTTTTCTACATGTTCCTGATCCTCATGCCAGACATATTTATGAATTCATGGAAGCATAGATATGTCAAACATATCCGGACAAAGTCAGCATGAATATTGTTTTTTGTCTATCTGGGGTTTACACTGTCAATAGCTTTATGTCTGTGGAATGCTTCTCGATCTGCTGTGATGGATGGGTACGCAAACAGAGCTATACAAACACCCTTGAACTGGAGTCAGCTGGAGGGCTGATGGAGACTAAGATCATTTATCTCCAGCCAGGTGTTCTGTTAGAGAATCCATTGTATACAAAGGCAATTGAAAAGCTCTTTCAAAGATGTCCGGGGGAGAACATGTTTGCTTCTTTTTTCAGACATAGAAAGTACACCAAGCTTGAAGAAACAAAATGTGTCAGAATAAAAGCTTGTTAAAAGATTTTTATTACAGGAATGTAAATATTTTTACTAATAAATATGGAATATTCAGCTAAAAAGATTGAGATAGATAGATAGATAGATAGATAGATAGATAGATAGATAGATAGATAGATAGATAGATAGATAGATAGATAGATAGATAGATGATAGGTAGCAATTCTTAAGAAAAACTGTGTCTAATTACTATTTTGTTGTCTGTAGTACAGATACAATATAATCTTCCTGTGACTTTGAACATAACCCACTTGTTTAATTCTTAAGAAGCTTATTGAACCATGTGGGTCTGTTGTGAAAATAAGGATTAATATGGAGTAGATTACCTTATCCAAGTTGATAAGCACAGTAGGGGATCGATGATGCTTTGGGGTCTCTTTTTAAGAAGTTCTTAGAACTTTGCTCTGTCTCTCTCTCTCTCTCTCTCTCTCTCTCTTTGACATCCTTTCCAATGTTGTGAACAGTCTCTTTGCTTTAATATTTTTTTTATGTTTTTCCATTAAATTCTGACAAATTTAGACTAGGAACAAAACTCACAAGCAGATAGAAGCACTTGGGGTCTCGCAACCTGGCTAGGAAGTAAACCGTAATAAAAAATGTATGTTGCCTGAGAATTAAATTAGAAAAAAAAAATCAAACACGTATACTTTTCATGCTTTCTATTAGCAGATTAGTACATAATATGTACAAGTTGCATTCTTTCCATTTAAAGCTTTATACGGCTTAGTTATTGACCAGAATGATCCAACTTGTTTGCCCTCGCTGTGTTCCCTGCCTCCGATACATACCTTAGCTCATTCATCATGGCTAGAAGGTAACATAGGTGATAGTTTGCATCTTTTTTATCACCTGAGGCCTTGAGTTGACGAATGCCGTGGCTTGAGATAGAAGGAATGTAAAGCATACTAAAGGGAAGACTGAAAATGTTTGGTGATGATGTTTGCATTCCGCTAGAGAAAGGGAATTCTTTCCTTTTTTTCTCTCTTTTTATCATTTATTTCAAACCCCTATCATCTATCCATCCGTCCGTCTGTCCATCCCGCCATCCACCTCAGTCATCCACTTCAAACTAGCTGCTTGTGGATTGATGTACCCTATAGACTGCAAACATGCTGCTTGCATTCCTCAGAATTTCAAATACACTGGTGTGCCTGTTCCATCCAGATGATTGTTCAGCAGTGTAGCTGAACCATTTCTTTTTTTTTCTTAGACACAAGATGTTGAATGGATTCTTACAGATTGTGTTTAGAGTCTCTGCTACCGGAAGTGAAAAGGCAGCCATCAACCTAAAAAAGAAAAACAATTTCCACGCAGAGGTAATTTTGACTAATAAATAAAATATAAAAAGATTTTAAAAATCCCTAAAACAATAAAGGGAAATGCGCTACTTCCACACCACCACTCCTGTAGATGGCGCCGTGGAGCACTTTTGCTGTGCAGCGGATTGGCATTTCTGTTATAGTCAGAGCGGCAAACGCGGTCTGACTCATCTTTCAAACTTAATTTCTCTGAAATGGAGAATATTTACAGTTAAAGCCAAAACCATTCCTGATAGATTTAGATTAAATCTGAATTTTTAATTCCAAAGTTTTTCTGCTGACTTGCACTAATATCAGTGCTTTTGCACAAACCATACAGAATCCTAACAGGAATCTGAAAGGGAATCACAAAAGGAAGTTTAAGATTAGCGTAATTAACGGGCCTTTTGACCTCAAAGACTTATGATAATTGTTAAAATATTAACAAAACAGCACAAGGAAAAATCTGCAGAGAGAAGGGTTATGTTGCATTAATTAAACTATAGACTTTTTAATTAATAATGAAAAGTGTGTGAAAAATGTTCTGTGATTTAAATGTTACCATCTAAAGGTTGCCTTCTTGTTTTATGGACTGTGTCCTTGTCTTTAAAACTTCTTGGTCTCACTGAATTCTGGATAATTTATTTTCCAAATAAAGACATGCTGAGCTGAAAGGGCTTTTAATAAACTTTGGTGACGTGAAATATGTTAAACAAGTTATCAGAAGGCTATTCTAGCTTAGCCAGCCATTATCCTTTCTGTCATCACATCTTGCCCAAACCAGCTCAGCTGCTAAGGAGACACCAGGAAGTAATGAAAGCCTCTTTGACCTTTAACCCCTCTTGTTTTAGACCTCATAGGCACCTCTTCTGTAAAATCGGAAAAAGTTTTCTCCTATAATCATGAAACCTTTGAAAACTAACAGGAAAACTCAGAAAATGTCATATTGTATTACTGACTTCTCATTTTGTAGAGTTAGGAACCAATGATAGAGTCTTCCTGGCTGCAGCCAAGATCCATTAGCCATGCACGACCGCAGGCAGAGGAGCCCCTGTGGCTTTGGTATCGCTTGACAAAGCACAGTTTAGAAAACATACTGCTATATTTCTTAAGTCACAACAATTTCAGATATTCTGTTGCAATACTTTTCTTTTTTTATTTGATTTCTTTTCTCTACCTTTTCACCACCTGTTGCACCTCAGCTGTATCTCCTGTCTCTTGATGACTCAGTCAGATAGGTAAAGAAAATGACTCTCCTCTCTGCAATGGAGCCAGTCATCACTCTGTCTTGGTTATTTTAATCCAGGAGCCTCCATTACTGCAAGTGTGGTTGTCACCACTCCCAAAATAGACCCTCCTTCCTCAGCCTGTGTTTATTGGAGTCATGCTATCAGCACCCATGTCCCTATCTGCCACTGTAGCTTCATGTCACTCCTTAAACCTTTCTCTTTGCATGTTTAAGAGAAGGACCGGTAATCGGATTTAATGTGTAAATCTGTAGGCTAAACCTAAAGCTTCCATGTTTAATTTATAAATGTGACAAAAGATTTTTGCAGTGCATTTTCTTTCCATAATTTTTGTTGTTGTTGAGGTTTTTAGGGCATTAGTGGCATTAGTGTTTTTGTACAGTGAGCTCACAGGAAAGGGGTTACAATAGAGGGGGAGAGAAATGCGGCAAAGGATCACAGGTCAGATTCAAAACCTGGTCGGCCCAAGGCCTCCGTACATAGGCCGTGCACGCTAACCAAGGCACCGCCAACGCATGCCTCCTTTCCATTATTAAAGAGAGCTTAAACATTTATGGTGGCAATCGTTTAAATTATATCATCTTTGTTTATCCCAGTACAAGAAGAAAGCCTTTAGTATGACTGTTAACAGCTGATATTAAAAACAGATCTTATCATTGTCTCACAAAAATAGACATACACCTTTATCAATCGTTAAGCCATCAACACCCCCCTAAACTACTCTTCCGACAATTCAGTAAATTTGCAAAAATCTGTCATTACAGCATGCTTGTTAATTGGCAGACTGACTTTCAACCACAGCATAGCCATATTGCTTGTTGCTATATATCTTAAAGGGATAATATTTTAACAGGACTTATCACTCTAAAAAGAAAATGCAGCTCATATGTAAATTAAATGCTGTAATCAGTAACAAGTAATTGAACTAAGTTTACCCAACTTAATTTATTTCACCTTTCCATGTATCAACTACACTAAATTTAATTTGGATGAACTTCAATTAATCACTTTTTACCAGTCGAAGCAATTCATTTAAATTGGGGCAGGTTTTTTTAGAGTGCAGAGCAAGATTTTAATCTTAAAATCTGCTTAGGTGGGTATATAATAATTACATATAAATAAGAAAAAGTCATTGTTATGTCATATTTTGTTATTTTTGCAATTTCTGAGAAACCCCAAGGCTTTGCTGAGTTTAATCAAAATGTTGAATCCTCATACTAGCCCATACCTACTTTGTAGCCTAGTAAAAAGGGCGCTAATTTTATATATGACTGGTTCACGACTTTTCAAGGTATATAAAGAAGCTCCCTATAATTGGAATCTCACTTCAAACAGCAGTGCCATTTAACTTCTAACTTTTCTCTCGGCTTCTCCTATACAGGTCCATTTTGTACTATTTAACAGAATAAAAAGAAGTACATGCAAATTAAATTATATCGTAGACTCTTCTGGAGTAATAAACTATAATGATAAAGATGTTATCATAGTCTTTGTTAATAACTGCTGGAAAGCACCGAACGAAGGCAAGAATACAAAATGTGATTGATAACCTTGGGTGTGTTTGTCTCTCAACACACGATTCATGATGGGAGGCATGAACACACAATTAAAGATTGATGGAATGAAAGAATTACCCACAGTCATAAACCTTTTTGTGTTGAATGATGTTCGGTTTATGATGTGAGTGATGGAAGATCTGGCATGTCTACCACCTTCAAACCACCTGAACACACGCCCCCCCGGAGTTCTTTATTCTATCGCTTAAAAATGTTTTTTTTTTTTTTGTTGTTTTTTTACTGAGCTTCACAGGATGCTTTTCCCTGAAATTAGGAGGTTGAAAGCATCTGTTAACAATTATTTAAACGGAACATCAATTTGTTTATGAACTCAAAATTGGGCACACACTTGTACCTGGATTTAATTTTTTCACATTTATTAAATGTCCAGCTTTTTTAAGAACTAAATTAGCTATATTTGCAGCAGCTATTTGTAATATTTCAGGTAATTTAAGTTAGAACATGTTATTGGCTTTTGTAGTATGTTATTATATATTAAACCAGTTAAGTCTGGAGAAATGTGACCTGAAATCTGCCCAACTTCTTAGACAACTGGTGTAGTTTAGACAAATCCGCTATCATTTAAAGTGCTCATTACCCATGGTGCCCCCCCCCCCCAGAACCTGGCTATGTATTAACAGCAGTAACCTGCCATAGGTTAATTATTATGTCGGCTTAAAATTGAATTGCTGTGAATGATCTTCTTAGCCAGAAGGCAATGAATTTCTTTCTGCATATGTTGTCTATTTTATTTCTACCCAGATTGTTGTTTGCTAAGGCTTGACTTTTTAAAATATTCTTAAAAGCCATTGCATGACGACATGTGTTGCTTTGATTATGCATATTTATTTGGGGGTTTAAATCAAGTGTTTCATTTTTTCACTAGCATTTGCAAAACATGTTTTCTGTTGGATTGCTCACTGAAAAAAATTATGCATTTACTTAATCATATTTAGTTATTTGAACACAATTGTTTTATGTCCTACCCTGCTACCATGAAACAATTGTGCTAAAATAAATAAATATGATCAAGTAAATACGGAAAGCTTTTGCATAATTTTTTTCAGTGTAGTTTAGAATCCAAGCAGACTGTGTGCTTACAAGTGTTTGGGTATACCGTATTTCCGGGACTATAAGCCACTACATTTTTCCTACGCTTTACCATGCGGCTTATAAGAAGGTGCAGCTTTTCTGTGTATTTTTCCGACAGTTTTGGTGGCAGACAGTTCAGTAGATATCAGTGGCTTATAGCTCGGTGCAGCTTATTTATGTTCATTTCCAGTTTAAAAAAAAAAATAAAATTGTGGTCGTGACTTATAGTGAGCTGCACTCTATAGTCCGGAAAATACGATATTTCTATCGCCTTTGAATCTAGTGTTGCATTACAGTATGTTTAGAAGAAAACAGTGAAGGATTTCTGATCTCAATACCTCTTGGAAAAGGACTCAGTTTTTTTTCCAAAAAGACAGGAATCCACACCTTATTGCAACAAAACAAATGTAAATGGATACACCACAACATAACTCTATAGATAAGAGAAGAGGGAGTTGGGACAGAACAGAAAACCTTAGATTACAGCAGATAGGCTTATATTTTATGATATTATGGGATGGGCTATAGAAGCTAGGCTAGGCAATTGATCAGTTAGAACATGTACAGGACAGAAGTAGATGGAAAAAACTAAAAATTGAAAATTTTTCTGTCAACAAACACTCATTATAGCTTGTTGTATTTAAATTATTTTTTTTAAAACTTGAAACAAAAAAAAAATGTATATTTTTTTAAAGCTTTCTCTGTGGTTTTGGACAGGATTTGAATGCTGTTTTTCCTTAAAAGTGCTGTTTTCAGCATTGGTATTAGCCACTTTAAGCTATAAACAGAACCGCATGTGGAAAGAACCTCTTTTAATATTATGTTCTGTTCAGATAAACTGAAATTTCAATTCATTATATCACAAGCACAATTACCAACAAGTCCTATGAAAACAGAGTTAAGATGCCAACATGTCAATCAGTAACCCAAAAGAAGAAGAAGTGGATCTTGGGTGAGCAAACAGAATTGAAAAAGACTCCTGGAAGGTGTTTAAATAACTGAGCGAAAGTCTGGTTGCCTTCCAATTTAAACTTTCTTGTGGTTGCCATCACCTGCATGACTGTGAATTTTACACAGGCATACTAATGTAGTGTGCACTTTGTAAACCATTATCACAAAACGCAAGACTTTGAGTTTATGACAGATTGTCCCTGCACATTTAAATTAACTATATCTTTAGTAACTGATGGTTTTTAGAAATCTTATTTTCTGAATATTTCAGTACTGTCAATACATTAAGGTATATAGTGTACAAGAAAAACTTAATTTACAACTAGACTTTTGACTTATAAAACACAAAATTCTGGTACTCCAATCACATAATGTGATTAATAGAATTCCTGTCAAATGAGTTAAAATGCCTTTAGACTTATTTATTTTAATTGTAATTGTTTTAAAAAATGGGAAGTGTGAAAATACATTCTATTACATTATGATGTACAATTTGCAGAAGATGTATTGTTTCTGGCTGCTCAGTGCAGCAGTGGGTAGCACTGCTGCCTTGAAGCAAGAAGGTTCCGGGTTCGATTCCCATGGACTTTTTGCATGGAGTTTGCATGTTCTCCCTGAGCATGCATAGGTTCTCTCCGGGTACTCCTACTGCCTCCCACAATCCAAAAACATGACTGTTAGGTTAATTGACTTCTCTAGATTCTCCTTAGGTGTGAGTGTATGTAAATTTGTAAGAAAATGGATGGATGTATTGTTTCCATTATGCCCTAAAAGATAAACACATTGTTTTATTTTGGATTAAATTCATGAAAAAGAAGTTTAGGTTTAAACTGCAGTAAATATTCATGAGCGTTGCTATCAACTTTCTCGATTTCTTTACCTTGTTCTGTTTTACGTGTCCCCTTTACTGTTTTTTCCCCATTCCCATTTCTGTATCTTCCTCCCTTTCTTTCACCTGTGAGCTTATATTTCTTGGGTTCTTTTTTGAGGAGGATTAGCCGCAAATACAGACAGACCAGCCTCTACAGGAACATTTGTACTTTCTGTAGCTTCTAGCTACACTTTGACATGTGTAGTACAAACACACATATAGGGTATTTCTGCCTGTTGATTCGCCTCCCTCACCACAGCCCTAACTTTCACCGCAGGTTTATACAAGTCCTACAACCCCACAAAATTATGTAAAGTAAGATTAACATCACATAACTTTGTCTACCTTTTCATATATGGTGCCTTCCACACCTTCATCTGCTGTATCTTTAATATAAGTTTTTCTCGTCAACGAATGTTGGTATATATTGTCTTCTTTGATGTTAAATTGCAAGAGTGTCAAAATATTTTAAGAATATATTATATGCACATTGCTAGCTAGACCAAGGGGTGGAAAGAGGTTCATAAGATGTGTTTAGTGCTCTGTCAGAACATATTAAGACAGCATGTCACATCAGGTGTAAGGTTTGCTCATATGTGCTTGTACTCTTAGTACATCTAAAATACACTTAAATGGGTGTGGGAATTCCAGTTTAAAGAGTGCTGTCAGATGCACACAAGAACATAATCGTTAGTGGCTAAATATACATATTTGAACAGCTCATCATTCCATGACCAAGAGGGCTCAATCTTAAGCGGCAAATTCTTTCAAGTAAGTTGGGCGGGTTTGCTCTGCTCTGCTTTGCCTGAATGGGTTCCGAATTTGTTTTTATGATGTTATGCACACTCATGTTGGGACCTCTGTTGTTAGTAGGCAACGTTCGGATTTTTTCTTGGTCTCTATAATCCACAACAAGCTGCTTGTTTCTAGATTAAAAAAAAAAATAAAAACATTTCTGCTTCCTAAGCTGTAGCTTTTTAATTTTTTTTGCAAAAGTTAATCATCAATATTGGGTAAAATGTACGTAGAGTTAGCCATCTGGATAAAAGATATTAAAAACTATGACTGGTCAGATTTTGTTGGGAGGTCAATTGAGACTTCTTGATAGATTACCCATCTGGCATGGGTGGTAGTCATTATATTATCAAAGGAAAATAGGATTTTCACTCATACATCTGTGTTGAAGATGTTTACAGGTCTAAGGCTGAAGTTCTTAGTAAATACATCACGGCTGAATACACAAGTGATGCCTTTTTTCCCGGCAGCGTTTAGTCATGCTAATGATTAAACACCTTTTCTGAATTTACAAAGTTGAGAAATCCTTTTTTTCTTAAGTATGCTAGCGCACAATGTTGCTGGGAATTAATATATTGCACTAACTCAGAAGGGGATGTCTAAAAGGGGGAGGTTTCTACAGAAAAATATGCTGCAATAAGTTGCTAAATAGCGACTGTTCGATCTAGTGGCATTACCAAAATATGTAAGCATTGACAAATCATAGCGGGACACATAACTAGTTTGTTGTTGAGCTTGTCTTAAAGATGAACAGAGCCGACATGTTTTACTCAAAGCTCTCAGCTAACTTATGTTAGAAAGCCAATAAACATACATGGGTGTTTCAGAAACGCTGTTGCAACAAGCAACAGTTCATCTCTCAAGCAGCTCTTATCCTGCAAGATTTTAGAGATAAAGAAAGGCAATCGGTGTTTAACTTGGCACTTCTTGCTCCCGTAGGCAATCATGAATGCCATTTCTGAAAGAGTTAGGGAAGTGTTATCATAACATCAGTATAAAGAAGATTTCTTCTTCTTTTTTTTCCACCCCTTTACAGTTTTTGTTTTTATAGATTCTTAGTACGACATGAAACAGAACAGATTGCCACGGGATGTTTAGCACAAATTATGCAACAAATAGTACCTGACTTAGGGACTCACATGTAGACTATTGTCTATATATATTCATATAAAAGGAAATGTGTTTCTGTATTTCCAATATCAACAATTCGGTTAAAAACTGTAAGGCACTAAAAAGGCACTAAAAGGGAACAATAGAACATCATATGCAGTGATCATAGACCACACAGACAAATTTAACTCTGGGAAGTTTTAACAATGGTAAAAAACATTTTTTTATTATTTAGTTTTAAAGATATTCTCAGAGATTTTGGGCACAAAACCAGTTAGAATGAAAGGACACCAAACAGCAGAACCACAAATCGCCCTGATAGATACCGACTAAAACTCAAAATATTAGTTAGTTTTATGGGTGTACATTGTGGCTTTCTGGTTGTGCAATTTGGTCCAACAACACCATCCTGCATGGCATTCATCTAAATTCAGTTGAGGCACTGATGCTGATTTGTTAATCTTTCTTTTTTTTTTCTTTTGAAAACGACAGGCAGACCGTATACATATAGGCTAACCCAGATTGCGGAAATCAAAGCTCCTGTTTGGCAGTCAGAAGTATACAAAATGTTTATAATATTGTGTAAGGTTATTTTGGCTTTTGTGCAAGAGATAAATATCCAGGTGTTTGTGATGATAAAGCACAAGCCATATTTGATTGCGATTATAGGATTCGCTCTAACTAGTATGACAGATAGAGAGATAGCCCTCAAGGTAAGATTTCTGTCTCCTGCACATACATCTTTACTGATCCCTTTACTTCTTGGGTGGTCTATGAGAACCTACAGCAGGGAGCTCTTAAGACATATAAGGCTTGGATTCACAAACATTTTCTCTCTTACTGGTTTTATTATCTCAATATATACTCTTAGTCTTTTATTTGGTTTTCCTTTGGCGTAGTTATTATTTACAGGCGCCATTATAGCAACAGCAGTTATCTAAGGTACTTCATATCTACAAAACTATAAATATTTTCTCGTTTCAATTTTTAATGGAACCATATAACCAAGTTACAAAATAAGGGAAATATGTAGATTTAGTCTTTGGATATACATATAAACGAGAGCATCTGTGACTTGTTTAAGAGCCAGATTTGTTCATTTTCAAACCTATGTGTTTAAGATGTATAAAACTGGCCTCACAAAGCTTTTAAAGGGGAGACTGGATTAGCTTATGTAAAGATTTAATGCAACCTGACACCTAATGGGTAAGAGGTACCGGACTAAGCTTTAAAAGAGAGCTAGTTAACTATTTCTTGCCTCGATTATTGAGGGCTACAAGGTGTCCCGCTGTGCTCTGAGTCCCACAATGCCACCATTCATACAGCCAGCTATACAATGTATACTTGAAACTTAACCTGCCATGCTAATGCTAAGTAACCTAGGCTTGTGATCTAGTTTGTGTAAAATAATTAAAATTAATAATCTTGGGCTGGTTAAATTGGAGCAGAAATATGATGTCCAAGTTAGGTTTAAGGAATGAATACAACTCAAAGTAAGAAATTAGTGCTATGTCTTTTAAACCAATTCAAAGCGGGTCAACCCTCTGCTGTATTTAATTTACTCTGAGGTACAGAAAAAAGAAATACTTGGCTGTTTAACTAAGTATTGACAGTATTTTATTTCTTAAATCTTACGCTAGCCGTGCTGAGGTAACTTAACTTAACAAGTCAGCAATCAGTTCGGCTCTATCCCAGGTGTGATTTAGAAAAGTAATCCTGGGATTTTGGTAGGAATAGACTCAGAATTGATTTCCTATTAGATAGATTCAACCAAACAACCTTTTAGTCTTTACTGGAAGAAGACTTACCCCAATTTCCACTACTTAGACCTGAGCAGCTGCTAAATTCATAAAACCTCTGTCCATGGAACAGGGGTGTCAGACTGTTTCCAGAAAGGGCTGTGTTTCTGCAGGTTTTCTTTCCAACGAAGCAATAGCACACCAGACTGCAGTCATCTCATCAAGTCATGAGGTTCAGATTTGACTCACTCGATGAAATGACTGGAGTGTGGAGTGCTATTGCTTGGTTGGAAAGAAAACCTGCAGCCACAAGGCCCTTTCTGGAACCACTATGACACCCCTGCCATGGAAGGAACACAGATAGTTTTATCCTAAGGCCTGACTTACACTGTATTATCAATTGTACACACTGACAGCTCAAACTTAATGGGCAAAACCGCAGGGTTTAAAAGTTCACAGCTCACTTCTTACACTAAATGACCCAATGCTATTTCTGGATTTGACTGCTCGCACTGTCTGACTAAAAACCACACATCGGACTCAGAGTCGCAGAGAGGTGTCGCTGGTCTGACTTGTCTATCTGGAAGTCAAGTCAGAGAAGAAGAAGAAATCCCATGTTTTCACATGTGCAATGTGCAATGTTGAGGTAAATCGGCTCATATACTTGTTGTTCTTCTTCAACAGCATGATATGCCCATGATCTCCTGATGAGCTGACTTAATTTCAAACATGTTAGATTGTCGTCTGACGTATTATTCTCAATGTTGATACCTATACGGTGTTGCGCATGATGCAGGACGCACGATTAGGCTACAATCGGCCCTATACAGTATATGCCCGCCTTAACCCAGGCATATACTGTATATTTTCTCAATCGGTACAGGCAGCTACAGCTCACACTGTATGACAAAACCACAGGGTTTAAACGTTTATAGCTCATGATGTTCTCACACTGTGCGCCCCAATGCACTGATGTGATCTACCTCACACTGTATGTCTAAAAACCATGTCGTACTCAGGTCCGCAGTGAGATGGCGCTATTTAGACTATCTGGAAGCCAAACGAGTAGAAGAGGGGTATGAAGCTCACTAGAGAAAAACGCGCTGCCTTCACAATTTGCGCAATTTTATGTGTTTAAAGCCAAAAAGAAAAGGCGACAATGTATTTGGACAGAAGCATAGCTGAGCAAACGTGGCTTCGACTGTCTGTCAATTTTACAGGAGGAACTCCATTTCACTCGCATACTCGCCATGCTTCTGTGTTTTCGTCTGAGAGGAAGAAGAAGAATCCTTGTTTGCACATGCCCACTGAGCGATTTTCCCATGACCATCTTATGACGGCCGACTGAATTTCAAACATGTTTGATTTTCTCTCGGCTTTACGACTCCCGATCGGGAGGTGGTCGTGAGAAGCTGAACGCCCCCTGTACACGATGCACGATCAGGCTGAAAGTTGGCCCGATCGGAAAATTCTTGCACGACAGGGGAATCATCCCGAAAAGGGCAAAAAATCGTTCAGTTTTAAGAAGATGAGGTGTGATTCATGAGGCTCAGTTATAACATAAGCCTACAAGTTTTTGTAATGAATGGATTTGCTTTCAAAAGTGTGGTTAATGTGAGCCTATTATTTACCCAATCAATTTAATCATTTATTTATAGAGATTATATTTTGCAGCTAACTAGAAAAACTCCCATTAAATCAGAGAACATGAGAGGTCGTTAGCCTAATCGCCAAGCTCACATGCAAACACATTTACGTAAGATTTGAGTTACAAAAAAAAATTCATACCCAGACAAAGCAAACAAAACTCACTGGCTCCCAATTTTGTCTAAAGCTCTTTTAAAGACTGTGAATAAAGTACTTCTGAAACCCAATCTGTGACGTCTGATTAGCTACAGGCAAAGTACTGGAACTTATTGGTTTAACCAGGTGAAATACTAGCCTCCTGTTATATATATATATATATATATATATATATATATATATATATATATATGTATTTTTTTCTTATATATATATATATATATTAGATTTAATATATTCACTGTTTCAGCGCACTAATTTAAAGTTCAAAGATTAAAAAACACATTTTGTTTTTTTAAGCTACCAAAACACTCAACTTTTTATATAAGACTGGATTGAGCACTCTCCAGCCTCCAGTTACTCTCTGACCTACAAAGTCACTGGGGCTGAATTGTTCCCCAGGGGCCCCTTAAGCCCCTTAACATGAAGCAAAGTTGCGTCTGGGGACTGATTTGAGTTAAACTTCAAAAAGAATAAAGTTACAGAGTGTAAAGTGGAAAAGACAGCATGGTGTTTATGACCTGACTCAGGTTATTATATAGTATCTACCTTCAGTTGTGACCATAGTTTACATTTCTGTAGCTGCAAACTCCTCTGATTGTGCTGAATGCGGGTGTGGGTGTGAGCTAGACCCCCTATAGAGTTTGGAAAAAGATGAGCTGTGCGTTGTTGTGTGACGTTTTACCCGTGGAGGGGAAACAGGGAGAAGTGCATTACCATTCCAAAGGCCTGTCATGGAGGCTGAGGGGGGTTTAACATGGTTTCCTGCTTTTAAATCTGAAGCCCAGTGCACACAACAAAGCTTTTTTGGTAAAACTTTTTTTTTTGTTTTGGTTTTTACTGTTGTTCTAAAACACAATAGTGTACATTTCTTTAAAAAAAAAATATTGTACACAGAAAAACAGCAGCCTGCATTGTGAAGCCCTGAAACAATTACAGTATGCTGTGAAGCACACCAGTCTGAAGGCTTCTTTGGAGCCTCAGGTGAACTTTGACCCCAGTGTCTATATTCACATGTTTAAAGATGACAAGGTGGTGGTTTTATAATTTGAGATCAGTTGAAGTAACAGTCGAATCTTGTCAAATATTCATATAAACCTTTAAATTCATACTTTTCTGAAAACTGATTTGGTAAAGTAGCCTTTTTTAAGATGGAGTGTTTTATGCATGTTTTTTTGGTATCAAAGTACTAGTTTAAAGGTAATCAATGTGATGTGTACACAGAAATAGAAAAACAGTCCTGTGTTTAGTGCTTATCGGGTGCACTGGCCCTAAACTGCTTCTCTTAACATGAGGGTAATGTAACTTCTTTTCTTTAAGTAAAATTACGTAAATATCAACTCCAGTCAAAGGTATCAATACCAGTTTATGGTGTAAAATGTGGTTAAAATGTGTGAGAGCATTTTCCAACATTAAGGGACGAATAAGACTGATAGAGACATGCTGCCGAGGTCCTGTGTTCATCTGTCCTTGTGAATATGGACACTCGGGTCAAAGGTCAAAGAAGCCTTTAGACTGGCTTTGTCTGGCCTTCTCTTTTAGATTAATAAATACTGTGCTCTCCACACGAGAACTGTGAATCATATCTCACTTATTTACTTGCAGGAGAAGACCAGTAGACGGTAACAGATCTGAGACCTCAGTTAGAACAGCACAAGCGCTGCAGATGTTGGTGGTGAAGGGAAACAAGGGCAAGTCTGGAAATGGAGAGGACTGATTCTTGGTTCATTAAACACATACAGGAAGCATTTTTATTAGTCTATGAAACAGCTGCTGGATATCCAATATTCTCCATGTTTGTACTTCATCTCACCATTTGTGTAATTATTGTACGTAAGTGTGCACTGGAGGGCAATCAAGTCTACAGACCCACATAAACTTAATTTATTGACTCTTTTGCATCACTATGACAAGCCGTAAATTACTGGGGTGATGCCGATCAGTTCCCCGCCCTTCTCTTTCTCTGTCTGTCTCTTCTACCACCCCCTAGTATCAGTCTGTCTTCTCTTTTATTTATCTGCCTGTCCCTTTCTTCATCTGTTAGCAGCAGGGCTTATTTGGAGGGCAGAGGGGTTGGACACCAGGATAAAAGAACCTAAATTTAAGTGGCAAGCAAGCCAGGGGAGGGTGGAGAAAAATTATGCGGTCACTGGGCTTAAAATCAAAGTAAAATAGTGCCTAATAACAGAGGTGCAACGAAATATCCTGCTTTCAAGACTGGACGATATGCGATACTTTGTTCATTTGGAGTAGATATGATTCTAGCAACTTTTTTTTTTAATAAAATATTTATTTTTAGGGTTGCACTGAAGTGAAAATTCTTGGTCGAAACTGAAAACAACAAATCAGGAAATTTAGGCCGAAAACCGCAAAATAGGCGTTTTTATCAAATGTTAATTTACAACGTTACCATTTTAGCTACAATGTGTAATGTAACAAAAATCAAGGTATTTCAATTAAGTTACAAAAACTATCAAAATATTTATGTACCCCTCACTTTTTTTATGCCCTTTTCCTTTGGAGAATCACTGGGAAACGTTGTTGCCTTTTCAAACATGTCCGCCACAGACGGAGTGGACACGTTCAGTGTCAGTTTCCTTCTCTCGGTCACATTCTTCTCAAATTCAGAATCTTGATGGGGATCTTTGGGTTTTTATGGCATAATGTTTGTGCCACCGACTTGGGCGCACTCTTAGATTAATATGCAGCATTTAAACTCACACACCGTCCCTCCAAACCTGTCTGCCTTTTGCTTCAATCCTTTCCTTGAAAGCATTTATGTGTGCTGTCTGTGCTGTTTTGCTTGCAGCGTGCTGATTTTTCATCACAAGTTTCATCCGTGTAGTTTAGGTGTTAGATGTCTATCGGTTGAAAACCAAAAATGCACTTTTCGGTCATTTTCGATAATACAATTATGTTGGCCGAGTTTTTGGTGCATTCCGATCTATTTACAGTATTTTTTTGACAAGGCACACAATGCTGCTGAACAAAATATGTAAAAATGACGATGATGATGATGTTTTTATTCAAACTGAATGATTGTATTTGACGTAAAAAACAAATTTCACTTTAAAATAATCGTAAATAAAGACACATTCTGTATTTTGTTGCTTACAATTTATAGATATGTTATGCATAGCAATTGAGAACTAAAAAAACATGAGGATTCCTTCTGTTTTTTTAATTGATGTTTGTTTTTTAGATTATTTGAAATTAACTTGGATACAGAATAAAGTTTGACTTGTTTACTTTAAGCCAGTATGAGGACTAAAGTAACAAGTCTTATTGAATTGCTCCAACAGGAAGAACAACATCGAATTTTTTGTGAACCTTTGGGTGCGACTGATTTTCAAAAAGGTTTTTCCATCTTAAAATACATGCAAACCGGTACACATGTGCAAAGCAGATCTTCATAGGAAGCACAAAGTGATTTTTGTACATGCAATTCATCAGGCCAAACATAAAAACCTTTTTTTTTTTTTTGCATGTATGTCTTCAAGAATATGCGTATTATATTGCACGCATTAATGGTTGAGGAATTTGAAAATGTAAATATTTACCACATGTAAAGTGATTTTTTTCTAATCTAAAACTCAAATCAGTTTATGCTTCACTTACAGCACTTTTTTTTAGCACATTTATTCATTTTTTTCTCAGCACTTTGAGGTAAGCTACCCATTTCAAGTGCATTATAAATATTAAGTATAATCCTTTTTTTCTTTTGTTTTATAACTTTTGTCTTTATGACCTCCAGTTATGTGGCTTTTATAGCTACTCTCAAACTGCCAGTTTCACAGGCAATCAGATTATTTTAGTCGGACTGAACCAAATTTGTTTGTGCTTCTTGTCATTTGCGCAAGCAGCTGTTGTAGAACACACTTAAAATGCCCATTTATTGCACACACAAATAGAATATATATATACAGATTTTGTGGGAAACCTAGATCATCATCCTACAGTCAGGTTCAGTGTAATTTATTTTGTGTTTACATATCAAAATTAAAAATATCAAAGACAGGGCTTTTTTCCTCAGTGGTAGTCAAAGCCTTGCAGCCAATTCAGTCATTTTCTCAACCTGCCTAATCTTGTAACGTGTTATCTAAGAACGGTAGATACTGTCAGCACACGTAGAATTTGGAAAACAAACCAAGTAAGAAACTAATGGCCGTCCCTAAAGGGGAGCCAAGATACACAACATGTCAGAACATTAGGTTGTAATGTCCATTACACTTAAATCCCAATCGGGATTTAGCAATTTTTTTAACTGATTTTACTACAGTCATTAAATCGGAGAAAGCCAAACATGCCGACAGTTGTAAATGAGTGTTGAAGTCATTCACAGGGTCAGGGTCATTAAAAGATCTCGTTATGATATTTCCCATCACAGGGGAGTCTGCCATGTATGACGCCATGCAGCTGATCTTTTATATTGGTGCCAAGATTAGGAAAAGAACAGTTTAAGCTTCTGTTTTGGACATTTATTTCAAAAAAGGATAGGATGTTGCTCCATTCTGTTTGAAAAGTGGATCTCCACGCAAAGAGAAGAGCAACAAACAACCTAGAGGAATAGTGGTGTCTATTAAAGTGTACACAGCACCATAGAAGAACAGTGAAGATGCTGTAGCAGATATGCCGTGCCCAGAACCACACCTAAACCGCTCATGCATAGTAAGCACACCAACATGACAGCAAAGAGGAGTGAGTTACAAAACAACATTTCTGTTATAATAAAAGCTGCGGCTCGTATGTAGACACTGAAACATCTAACCAGTATTCTCAACATTTTCCACTCTGGGACCCATTTACAAAAAATATATATGGTGCACCTGAAAATTGTCTTTGCAGGTGTCTTCTCCATGTGAAGACGTTCACCTGAATAAAGCTCCACTGCTTTAAGACCAGAAAAGCTTCATCTTCTAGTAGACTGAACGATTTATTTGTATATCAAGTCTTTGCATTTTTTAAACAGCTTAAATGTCAAGAATACAGTAGGTATGTCTCCTCCAGCTTTTGCTTATGTGCATTTTGAAATATAGCATAGGAGAAGCTTAATGGAAATGGTAAAATTTGAAAAGAACTCCCTAAAAAGTTTTTATGCGCAGTTGAGGTGGTTTTGGGGTTTGGGGGGAAAGTGTTAATGTGCAAAACGGGAGATGGAATCAGCTCTGACATATCAGCTGTTTCTGCTGTCAGCGTCTTCCCAGATGTTCCTTTTATGCGCGTTAACATGGCTGGAAGCACATTGCTATAACTGACATGCTACCTTCCCTGATAGCAACACATTTTTTTACAACTTTCCTCCATTACTGATCTGTGCTCAGTGTTGGATATCAGCCTTTACTTGTTGTTCATTACAGCCATGCTATATTACTATATGTGGACGACATTACGCTTTGTATTGCTTGGTTATTTGCTTTAAATCAAATGGAAACCCCGAAAGTTTACATATTTTTTTTTTTTAAGCTTTTTCTTCTGACCTTTCAAGTTTGCTTAAAATTCACATCTCAGTTGGATGGAAACATGTGTTGTAGAATACAGTATCCTAAGCTTCGATCACCCTGCAGAGCACAGTTCAGTTCATCAAAGGTAGTTTATTGGTATTCTGGGTGAGCTGCAGTGATAAGGCAGGAGAATCAAAAAGGAAACAAAGCATTCTTGTACATCACCCTTAATACATTATTCTAACAGTTAAACATGGTAGAGGCAGCATCATCCTGTGAGGATGTTTTGACATCCTCACAGGATGATGCTGAAATTCTTAAATACATTATGGTAGATAGAAAGAGCAATCCTAGCAATTTCAGTTGATGGCTGAGCATACCCTTCAGGAAAGCAACTGCCCTAAAAATACAATAGAATTAGTTCAAAGCATAAAATTCCCCTAAAAATGGTCCATTCAAAGTACTGACCTGAATATTATTTAGAATTTGTTGTAAAAAAAAAAACAATAACTGCTGTCTCCAGAGGACCCCCATCCAGGCCAACTGAGATGGAAATTTTAACAAAGAAGAATCAGCAAGGAATGTGGTTTCTAGAAGTGCAAAAGCCTAAAGAGACATGCTTACAGACTTAAATCTTTAACTGCAAGGCTGAATGGAAAAATGAGCTAAAATAAAATCTGTAACTCTATAACTTATGCAAGGTACTATAATTGACAGTCAAAGATGATGAGCTTTCTCCACAACATAGCTTTGCATTAATCATTTGGGCAGACCCGGATATGCCATACTAACAGAATGTATGCCTGTTTCCTTCTGAATAGTCACATTAGGTGACCTCAAAAAGCCAATAAATTCAAGACACTGACAAAAGAAAGGTTTGCACAGTGCCAGGAAAGCACAAACATTTCAATCTCAGCCTGCATACTTGGAATCACATCTAATGCCAGTGAGTTGCAGTGGTGCAGAAGAGTGACTGGAGGCAGGCACAGCCATGCAGCAGCTATCATGTCCTCATAACACACCATTAGAGATGAAATGAAGTGAGATCTTGAAGCTGTAGGATATGTGCCAAGATCTGTGTGTTTATTCGGTTGTGTATTTGACCTCGCATTTTAAGTCTTCCAAGTAAGATGTCAAGGATGTGAGTGTACCATAAAGGACTTTTCAGTTCACTTCAAGGATGTGTTTTTGGTTTGGATTTTTGAGATGAAAGCAACAAAGTGGTATTTGCAGCTGCTGTTTGACCCAGGCTTGGCATGTAAACAGTCACGAAAACATGCTGATGATGCAGAGGAATCTGCAGAGAGACGTACAGGACAAACCAGATGAAAGCTCTCAATATACAGGATTGGAGGGATAGGATTAGGAAGTATAGGCATGCCAACAAACAGGAAATGAATTGTATATGTTCTAAGATCTGCCCTGTGATGGACTGGTGACCTGTCCAGGGTGTACCCCACCTCTCGACCGTAGACAGCTGGAGATAGAAAATGGATGGATGGATGTTGTAAGATCATGTTTTTATAGATCCGGCTTGTTCAGCTGAAACAAACAGGTGGTACACCAGCATCAAGAGAAGCCCAGGTGGGGTGCTACTGTGGTGTTGAGATATGACCCCTATACCGGAGTTGCAGCTTCAAGTCCCAGCCCTGCTGACCTTTACTGAATGTCTCTATCCTTTCCTGTCTGCATACTTTCAAAAATTACAAAATTAAGGCTACCGTAGCCTAGGAAATAATCTTTAAAACAAAAAAAAAAGAGAGAAAGAGAAGCCCAGGTGAGAATCCAGACAGGATATCACCTCTCTATCCACATTCCAGCTCTCTTACCTGGACTTTATTGTTGTTGGCCGGATATTCATGCTGGGATACCAGAATGTTCCATGGATTTAATACAGCAACTTGTTTAGGAAAAAACAAAAGAAAAACATCCTCTTAATAATAACCTTTGTGTATGTTCTGATTCCACTGCAGAGTCTGCTGAGAGTAAGACATGAGACTTTAGGCAACAGGTTTGTGATAAAGTCTCCGCTATAAGTGTGTAATTACAGTCACATTCATAACTAATTTACCTCCAATTAACATTGTGCTTATTGTTGTGTAATTACTTCCTTCTTCCTCTTCTAACCTGCTCTTGGTCACAGGTTTAATTCTCCTCAACTTGCTCTCATTCTCTTGCCTTTCCTATCTGGTAGAGTTGCTAAGAGAAATTAGCCCCCAGCTTATGTTATTTTTGCAGTCCATAGAAAGGTTAAAAGATAAACATAAAAGACACTATTATAGAGTTAAACTATGAATATAAAAATGATTATTATATTTTTGACACAGTTTATTTAGTTAGAAACAAGTATTTGCTCTGGATATGCTATGCCCATATTCCATTAAGAAAAAGAAAAATCTTAAAAATAGTCTTATTATATATTTTTTTATAAATCCTGTAACCAATTTTGAGCTGCCGTCGTGATTTTCTTTATAGTCTTTTATGCATTATGGCTGAATGTTAAGCTTGGAAGCTGCTCAACATAAGAAAATAAGATAAGAAATACCAATAATGTTTGCAGTTGTAGATAATAAAGGATGCTAATAAAACTGAGGTTGATTAAATTAATCTGTTCAGAAAAAACGCAAGGAAATAAATGTAAAGCCACTTTGCAGCCTTCTTCTGGATTTAGTGGTATTTTAAATTGAATGAAATATCCCACTGAGACTCAGTAACACATCTGAAAAAGGTAAAACTCCAAATCTTTGTTTGAAGTTTATGTTATTTATTACCTGCTTGTAGCAGCGTCTAAGTTTTCTACATCTGAGATGGTAACCCTCATTTGGTGTTCTACTGGATTGATGAAATTGCTGAAAGTCAAGTCCCTTCAATGTTTCTCCAGACCATTAATCTCAGTTATCCTGACCCCTGTACAGCCAATAACACAGCATTCCTGGAAGCTCCCTCCACTGAAGGCCTTCTTTTATCCCTCCTATGTTGCTATCCTCCCTTCTTACTGGGGCTCTTCCTCTCTTTTGGGGTCAGGAAATCAGAGGAAGGGATGAAATAAAGGATCACGAAAGGAGCAGGGAGTAAGAGACGAATAAAGCCTGTGCAAAGACCAAAAGATGTCATCTTCTGTCTGCTGAATTCAGTTGTGCATTAGACTGTGGAAAAGAAATGATATGTGTATTAGATGAGTGAAAATGCTGCACTGCATTTCAGTTTGAACTAAGATAAGCTAAGTTTTATTCATTAGCACAGATGTTATGGTTGAGTCCCTAAGGAGAGATGACGAATGGGCTATATGCCTAACTTCACCGTCTTTTCTGTTTTCGATTAGAGGACAAACTGATTAATCCAGGTGTCTCTGACCTCAGTAACCATGACGACATTGTCTAAACAACTGGACAAATCAGTCTGTCCAGCAATGAAAGGCAGGAAACAAAGAACCCAGCTGAAGTTCAGCAAGGAGTGGAGGTAGACACAGAGCCCATTTCCTATTTGTTTTTTTACATATTTGATCAATTCAAGGTAGAACCTTTTTTAAATTTCGCTTTCTGAATTGCATAATGCAACTTATATAATATTAAGACTTTATTACAAACTTTTTGATGTTTGGCGACTGACTGTAAAGGGGCCCCCATTGAGGGCAGCTTTGTTTAGATGTTTTTCAAGACTAAAAATCATTAAATCATCATATCTTTCATAAAAACATAGGCTTTGATGTATATGGCTTTCATGTAAAAGTTATAGAAAAAAACAACCAAAAGCCTAAACAGATAAGGGCCACTTTCAGCCTTGATATTTCCATGCGTACAGTTGCGAATGCAGTTAGTGTGCAAGACCTACTCTGTTAGGGAATCTCTGTAACTACAACTGCAATCAAGCAGCTCAAGATAGTCTGTTTATTATTTGTGTAGCATTTAGCCAAAGCATTTAAGAGCTAATTTGGAAGGCCTAATCAGCCCCATGAGGGTAAAGAGCTGCAGGTCGCAGACTCTTGCCCACCCTCGTTTAACTCACCACCACACACAGAGGTGATCAGATAACCAAACTGGAAAACCCCCTGACTGCATTCAGGAGGGAAATACTTATTATTATTTTTTTTTTTCCATGTCCAGTCATTTTTTATATATAGTGCCCTGCAAAAAGTATACTATATATTAACAGAACTAGATTGTTCATGTAGTAACTCAATTAGAAACGTGCGATCGATCATCCTCCTGCTATTTCCTGTATCTTCTTTGTCTTTTTTTTTAACAGTATTAAAATCCAGATGATGATCAGATGACCTATGTGATAAAAACAAAAATACAGGTAACCCAGAGCTTTTTTCACACTGCAAAAAATTAAAATCTAAATAGGTATTTTTGTTTTCTTACAACAAGTGCATTTTTTTCTTGAATTGAGGAGAAAAATTTGATTTTACATTTAAAATAATAAGAATAACAATTGCATTGTCTTACTTCAAGTGCATATTATCTAATAATCTTATTTTAAGAGTAAGAGTACTCATTCTATTGGGGAAATATCTCATTTATTTACTCAAATTAAGGGTAAAAAAAATTTATTTAAGAGATTTTTCTTATTCCCAGATTGTTTTTCCAGTGAAAATGTATTTCATAAATATAATTTAAACAATTTTATGGCTGATAAAATAGAGCCAGTGTAAATCCAGCATTGCTTAAAAGGCCTCTTATCATGAAGACCAAGGATCAAAGCACACCTGAGAGGTGTATACCTGAGCTAGGTTATAAACAATATTCAAAGCTTTGGAATCCCAACAAAGTGCGGTCATTCCAATATCATGACTATAACTCTACTACGACTTGGCTGCTGACCTGAACTGACAGGCCAGACAAAACAAGCATTTATTATTGAACAGTCATCACTCTTGAGGAAACACAAATGCAGGTTTTCAATAAAAGCCATCATTAAGAGAAGACATTAAAAGTCCTGCAGACAGGCACATGTACAGTAGAGGACAGAGAAAAAACATAACAAAGAGGTGGTCTGATCAGACAAGAACAAAATGTGGATTTTTGGCCAACAAGCCTAATCTGACCGAGGAAAACAAACCCATCAGTTCCATTGGATGTGAACATAGTCCATATGATCTGCCGGGCCTTTGCTTCTATTTGCCGAATTATAGTGGGTGTGGTGCACCCCTTCCTGGAGCATCCCGGACAAGGTGACCATTTTAATAAAATCTTCTATTTTGGCTGTTCTGGCAGCAGGTCAGTTGATGTAATACAAATTGGATTTGGTAGAGTTTATATCACATTTTCTGGACTTTTATGTAATAAAAAAAAATCTGTTCATACAATTAATTGACAGCCATAATACATATGAGCATTGAATAAAAAAGGTTGCTAAAACAAAGATAATATTTGAACTTACTTAACCATAATAGATCCAAATAAAAAGAAAGGTGATAAAATAAGAGCAGACACACAAAACAATGTTAGTACTGACAAAAATAATTTGTTGTTCTATTTAAAGCCTATAAATGATGCTGCTAGTGAATTTTGATGGCTGGGAGAGGCTGCTTCCACATCCAGTGGAACTGAGGGGTAATGGTTCACATTTAGCTGCTATCTTATAACAGTGTGGCAGGAGTTTCATGTTTTTCGAATGTTTTTCTTTAGCAGGTTACATATATTGACATAATTTTGAGATTTAAACCCGTCAACAGGTTGACCTTTCCACCTTTTTTTGCAAATTTTTTATTCAATGGGACATAAAGTGGAGGAAAAAGTTCAATGGGTAGAGGAATTTCTGCAAGACAGAGCATAAAGCAAGACAAAGATCTCTGCAATTATGATAATTACATTCACTTCACTTTCCCCTCTTTTCATTACAGCTGCCTGAGCCCTTTAACATACAAGCTCTTTCTTGCTTTTAGTGGGTCTCCTGTGCCTTCATGATCCACTTGTTCTTACCAGAACTTACAACTGTTTTGGAATGTTTAATCGGTTTCACACATCTCATGTTTTAGAAGCTCATTTGGTAACCCGGTGCTGTTTGGGCCGGTGTTGTAACCTAAATATTTCTTAGCACATGCCTCAAGTCCTGGCATGGATACAGCAGACAGGGTTGTGGTAGAATTGCAATTGTTCGGGGAATATACAGCCTCGACTGGCTCCAGAGTTAATGTTGAAGAACATGCTCAGTTGCCTCTTTCATTTCAGAGTACTTAGATACAGAAGAGGAATGGTGTTGGTAACTCCTGTTCATATAAGAAGAGCAGACAGCTAAAAGTCACGGCTTAGAAACCACATAAATATATCACAGCCGCTTTATAGTGGGAACCGGGATCAAGAACATTAATTCTTCACATGTACCAGGAATTTATTTCCAGACTGTATGTGCAAGAATGTCGTTTAGTGCCGAAGGCCCACAGAAGGTGGTTTTCTAACCTTTAGCATGGACCCTTAGTATTACAGGAAACTGCTTACAAACCTAATATTTCCATTCATTTTTACTCTGCATTTCCATCACTTGAAGGCAGTGATTGTATTTGTCTGCTTCAGGAAATCAGATATGAATCTTGCTGTGTTTTGGAGATAAAAAAGAGTTAAGAAGGGCAAGATTTGTTTTTGTTACCATTACTGCAGGGCAGATGTTGTCTGCGCTATTCAGAATGATGTTTTTATTAATTTTAAAAGTATGTAAAAGCCAGCAGGCCTTCAGGGAACCGGAACATTACCAGTCTGTTGTCTTCTTGTTTTTGGTGTTACTCTGCTCCGACTTATTAAAAAAAATCTATGCAGACAGTAGCGTGGATATGCATCTTTACTGTCCCATTCTCAGGATCAGACACATTTATTGTAACAGGATGTACAGTAAGTCTAACTTGTAAAATGTTTAGAAGCAAGACTTCAGCTGTAGGTTTTTTATAGCGCATTACAAATAACGTTGAGGATGATGATGCTGATGATGACGATCCATCCATCCATGGGATGGAGTACAAATTTTTTATTAATCTAAGGTTTGAAAGTCACACATAGACAGTGATGGGAGTAACGGCGTTACCTTTTTTAGTAACGAGTAATCAACATTATTGCTCTTAATGTAACTATAACGCAGTTACCATTGCCGACACGCCGTTACTGCGCGTTACTCAGGTCGGACAATTAACCTTTTTTTCATGATAGGACTCGTGCATGCCTTGTCATGAGAGAGGGGAGGGTGACATTGGCTGTTACGGGTGTTAACGTACAGCACACACAGAGAGTTACTTTTATTGTGGAGTAACTTCGTTAGTAACTAAGTTACTTTTTGGGAGAATTAACTACTAACTATAACTAATTACTTTTTTAAAGTAACGTGCCCAACACTGCTCATCAGAGTTATTTCAGACCTTCTCTCTGTAGTTTTCCCTGAGGTTTAACACAGTAAAATGGTTGCACTTTTACTTCATTAGTTCATTCCTCTTTAACTTCTCTATCCATCTTCACTCTTTAAGTGTAAGCCTGCGAGAAACAGGAAATGTTTTCAACCACATAAAAAAAAAAACATCACCTTCAACGTTGTACTTTTATCTCTGTCAACCACAACCGCAGCTTCCCCTAAGATTTATCTCATGAGCTGCTTCTTTAGATGCCATGCATACAACATAAACTAAGGAAGCTTTATGGTGAAAATGGGAATTCCAGATTCTTTCATGTGAGTGTTGAGATTTTATCAGGTGGGAGGTGACATTTATGATTAATTATTATGAACGTATGAGATAAGAAAACAGTCAACAGTTTCCCACCTTCATCTTTCCAGTACTTTATCCTCTACCTATACATCATTGCAAAGCCTTATGCTTATGCCCAGATTATGCTGTCTCCCCTGTACATTTCCACGCATCATATTATTATGTTGTCTTTTCCTAACTTTAAAGGAATGTAATTGGCAGTTGCTAGCTGTTTGGGTCCTCTAAGTGCAAATGCTTTGTGGTACCCCCCACATAGCACGCCCCCCAAAAAACGACTTCATCAACGCCTGTAACTCTCACCTCGTGTTCATTTGCAAGTAGGTCTGTCAATTGATCAAAACATTAACCTGCAGTGTTTTGCATGGATGTATATAGTTAACGCATGATAAAAAAAAATTATTCTAGGTATCTTGAAATATTTTACATTTATTCTAACAGAATATGTTTGATGTTTTTTTTATTATTTTTATTTGAGCATCAAGATGGAAAGAAAATACTTTTATCCAAAACTATATTTGTAATGATTGCAGCCCTATCAAAAATGACAATTATCAAGAATATTCTACAGAAAAATTCTATAAAGATGCGGCACACCCTCTTTTGTATATACTTATACATAAGTTAACTTGTCGTTGCGGAAAAATTAAGTAAGAAAACAGATTGTGAGAGGGATTAAAATTTGGAATTAAATAAAGCACAGTGAGGGAAATGCAAAAATAGTTTAATACAGAACAAGGACTCAACCTGCTGACAGCTGCTGAAATTAGACTTATTGTTTTGGTGTTTTCACATGTTGAATTAGTTTGATCCAAATTCCATATACCTTTAAAAAGATCTGACTTTACAGAGGAAACTGATCTATATGATTTTTATGGGTTTTAATGAGAAAGATTTATCCCAGTCTTATTAAAACCAAAAATGACCTCAATGTCTTCTGAACTTCCACACATTTTTTTTTTATTTTTTGAACTTTTTATTTAAATAAAAAAAAAAACATGAAAAAGAACAAAACACAAAAAAACAGAATAATACAAAAACAACATTAGCTGAGACAATTGCAAACAAGAACAATATTGATAATAATATAGATTGTGCACATATATCTTGCTGTACATAATATGAACCTTCTTCACATATCAGCAAACATGTAGCATATAATTGGTACAATAATATACAATTTAGTGATATAAAATATATAAAATAAAATAATAAAACACCCACACATGTTAAAGCAGGTTTCAATATAATTTTTTTCTTCCCTCTTCTTCTTTCTTTATGAATCCTGTCATTTATAGATTTAAATACCCTTTACCATGTGCCATCTCTGCTTAAAAAGGTCAGTTTTCAGTTGTAATGAAGCAGTCATTTTTTTCCATCACATACATCTGTTTTAGTCTCAGTTTCTGTTCAGTTACAGTTAGTGATTTCAACTTCTTCCAATTAACAGTATTTTTTTTTTTTTTTTTTTTTTTTAGCAATCAGTAGTAATACTCGTAGGATATATCTTTGGTCAGCATTGAAAAAAATCAACTGATATAACACCCAGTAAGTAAAACTGACACATTTTTCTATGACTAAAAGATCTTAATGCTTCAGATCAAACTTAACCACATTTATACTTGAATTAATATAGGATAATTTCTCATATCTGTTCTCTTTGCATTTATCATTTTCAGTTGTTTTTTCTATTTGTTTAAAGAAGTGTATTGATGCTTTAGTGGTGAATAACTCCATGTGAAATGATACATTCTTTTGGCTATAACTATGAAAAAACTCAAAGGTTTGTCCAGATTCTATCTGTGTGCCTTTTAAAGGGCTGTAAATCTAGTTAAGTGCTCTGATTGCAAGTGATTAACTGTCCACTTTACTTTTTAGGAAACCATAAGAGCTCCACAAATCCAGAAAGAAGTTGAGCATATTTAGAATAGAATATAATGGAACAAAAATCTCTTTATTGTCCAACAATGGGGAAATTGTGGTGTTACGGTAGCAAAAGGTTATAGCAGAAGTGGTCACACAATGTGGACCTTAAAAAGTGTATAAAAAATAACAGAATAAGTATAAGAGTTAAGAAAATAAGAAAATAAGTACTGTACTGTACAGTGTTTTTACAATATAAATGCTCTGTATCTGGAGAGTAATTAATCAATATAGAGCTGTGGACATTTTTACAGTAGTGGATATGTGAAAAATAGCAGCAACATCAGAGATGTGCAAAATGACGGCAGCATGTTATTTAACAGACTAAGACAGAAACTGCAAAAACCAGCATGAATGTAGCAACTTATTAAGGTTTTTGGGAACAGTGATGGTTGTATTATACTACAGCTGCTGGGAAGAAGAATCCGTAATAACGCTCCCTGGTGAAGTTAGGGTACAGCAGTCTATCACTGAATCTGTGCATTTATGTGTTAACTAACAGCCCTTCTTTCGAGTGTTTTTTTAAGGTTTGCGTTACAAAACCATTCTCCATTCAATAGCTCACCCTGCCGTCTCATCTTTTTCCTCCCGCGCCTGACTTGGCTGACATGGCTTTTTCTAAACACAGGTCTGAGGCATAATAGGAGAGACTAGCAGGTGGGACAGGCGGGAACCAGGGGGGAGACAGCAGAGAAGGCAATCTATTCCTAGAGCAAATGTTTTCATTTTTTTTTATTGTTTGTATCTAATTAAGACTGGTTCTCAATGATCTTCTATCATTCTACATTCTACGACATAAAAACTAAACTTTTAACAGTTTAGGATATGATGGGATCAGGTTTGCAGAACTAAAAGCATAATCAATCAAAGCATCTGTAGAGATAATCGAGTGTCCTCCAGGCTTGTCTTCCAGATTTGCTGACATTCCTTCTAACAGCCTCCTCTGTCCTGTCCCATTCAGAACTTCAGCCTCTATTTTACTGCCTTCCATCAAACGTCTCAGGGTCTGTAGGTACTCCTGTTGTTCTCTGAGCAGCACGGCCTCTTTCTTTTTCTTTGTGAGACACAGGACTGCAGGCAAACATATTCCCACAGACGTATAGGAACACAGGGTCGGGGCATGAACTGAAATGCATGCCAGAGAAAGAGAAAGAGAGTTGGGTCAGATCACAAAAGAAGGAGCGTCAGGGTGATATTTTAACCTCTTTGAGAGCAGCCCAAAGGGGGAGGGGGTTTCTATACCATGGCTGGGGGTTTCTGTCTGACTGCAGGATGCTTATATGTTGACATACTTAGACCTTGGTAACAGTGTATTTTTTGTTTGTTTCAAACATGGGGTAATTAAAACATTTCTCCTTTAAAGGCCTCTAAATTATGATAAATCTTGCTCATTCCTCTTTAGTCCTTAAAGTCTTCCAGTGAACATGAAAACAGGCCGGACAACCTTTCCTGTTTGGGAAAAAAAATCTCAAGCACTCTTTCAGGGTTACTGAGAGCTGTCCAGAGTGAAGGGCTGAATGGAAGCAGCTTTCCTCTGAGCACGGTTTTACAGCTTATTTCAAGCCTCGACCCTGAACCCTTTGCCTTTTATAGTCATGTGAAAAACACCAGACTGAGAAGAGATGCAGCTTTTTTTCTGTTCCCAAGGTAAATGATCAAAGTATAAAGTAAAAAAAAAATTATCTGGATGTAACCGTTGCCTTTCCTATACATTGCGATGCATTCCATGTCTGTTAAGTTTGCATTGCTTATCATGTAGGTTTATTTACCCACCTTCAAAGATAGATGTGATCGGACAAAGATTTTATGAAATATTTCCTAATTCATCTTCACTTTAGACATTTCAGTCTGTGCAAGATAATTACCCACTGACTATGACATGTATCTTTCTAAGTAGCTGTTACATATTCTACTCTCCAAACTACCTTTTTTTTGTTTAGTTTTTTGGGTTGTTTTTTTAATTTTTTATTATTTAAATAGATTTTCAGGTTGCTTTTTTCTATGCAAGTTTTGTCTCTAAGGGACACTGGTAAGGTGAATCAGAATGCCATAAAAGCATTAGGTTGCAGAATTAAAGGTTTTCCAGGAGGTTTTAGCATCTAGAACTTACTTAAAGAAAAGCAAATTTATTCACACATTTTTAATACTACAAGTGAGTGAAAAATTGTATCCTTTCTGATTAAAGGTCCTGCAAGCAGAGTAAACTACCGGCTGAATTATCACCATGCCCTTGGACAGTTCCAGGTGGTTCCTTGGGCGAACAGGGGCCAGGACGCCCATATAACGATCCTGGCCCCTTTAGTAAAGTCATAATATTTAAATAAATGTATGAAAATAGGTGATGATATGTGCTGGCAAAGAAACTGTTAATGAAAAGCTCATTGGAACTGGTTTGTTGTTTATTTTTAGTTTTATTTGAAAGAAAATGGAAAATGAAGTTGTTGTGCTTTTAAATTAGGTCATATTGAGATGTGATCACAGTTTTCATCTGCTATGTCTGAGGTTTCCAGGGCTGCAAATGGCTGGTTCACAGAATATTTCAAACTATAAACCATTGGCCTGGTTTTTGTTTAATTCTTTCGTTCGAAAAAAAAACACTGGCCCCATCCTGGTAAATTTGGTCTAGAACCGCCACTAGGTTGGTTCCCATTAACCGTCAACTTGCGCAAATTATAATTACCAAAAAAAATAAAAACTCAATGGAAACACTGGAATTTTTCATTAAAAATGTTTAGGTTTTGATGAGTGTTGTTTTGATATGTGTTTTTGTTCATATTTTGTTATATTTTACAAAACTATAATGGAGGCAAATTTTTTTTTGCATCAGACGAGACATGGGATCTGCGACTGGTAAAAAAAGTCCCTGCAAACTTTATAAAAAGATTAATGAGAAACTTATCTATTGCTACCTAAAAAAACGAAATTTAAAACAGTGGCAAACTAAAATAAAACCAATATACTCTGACCTTAACGCCAAATATTTAACCAAACTGAAAACAGTAAGCTGGAAACCAGGAATGGAACTGACAACCATATATACTGTATTAACTCCATAAATATAACTGACCTGGAAGATTTGACCTCAAAAATAATGAAAAAATTTAACTGACATCCATAAACCCAAAAGCATGAACTGAGAGGAAAACTGGTGCTAAACTTGACCACAAACCATGGAAACACCAAAGCACAAAACACGCCTTCGAATTTGCGAACTATTCCCCTACTTTAAGATGTTTTCTTCATCAGTTGCAGCCTGCAGGCATCAAAGTTGCAGGTCATTGGTCTTCAGGCCCCGGAGTTTGACAACACTTCCCAATTTTAACCTAATCATATATTTCCTTCTGTCTATTTAGTGGTTGGGCTGTGCAAACATAGTTTTTGCAAATATGAACAAAGTCTTTCTAGAGAAATATTTTTCAAATAGGCTTCTCATTCATGTACAAGAAGTGACTTGTAGTATGAGATCACTGTCTATTTTATAAAGAAATTGCAAATCACTTTTATAAAACACAGCCCTCGGGGGTTTTATTCTGAGTGAAAACATTTCTAGTGATGTTTACCTGAGCAAGAAAAGGAATCCAGTTTAGATCAGTAGCCTGGAGCTCACCATGACCTTTGACCAATGCAGACTGGGGATAGCAGAAAGATGACGAACCATCATCATGTTTAGGTCATATAATGTCCGTCTCATCCCTTTAACATCCAAATGATCTCATCTTAAAAGGACATTATGTAAGTTTACGGACTTTCTAACAATACTACCACCTGTGGTCAAAAAGAAAGCACTGCAGCACCCTTGTGCTCGTTCTTGTAGTGCGGGCTCATACGAGCGCACTCCAGAACCGGATAACCCTCTGCAAAGAAGGCCACCTTGAATCATGAGAATGATGTTCACAGATGTAAGAGAAGTAATTATTTTAAAATTTTCTTTGAGAAACTAGGTTCTCAATAATATATTTGACACTAAGAAGGTATTAGATAGTCTCAAATAAGTAAAGACTATCAGTATTACTGCCTTTTATATATGTCATAACATAAATACCGGTAAGTCTATCCTTGTCACAAAAAGTAAAGTGTCAAACGTCGATCCTTTTTTACACAAAGAATTATTTAGGCGATCATAGTTCATTGAGTCCATGTTATTATAATAACCTGGATAGCTCATAGTGACCTTCGGTTAACTGCGATTGGTGTCGGAGTTGTGCTGGATGCTGGTCGCTTTAGGGTATTCACAAAATCCATCTTTGGCTAGATTGGACCCATTTAACATGAACATATGTGATGTCATATCCTCTGAAACAGTGTGGGAGCTTTGCCCCCCCGACAAGAATAAAAACAAAAAAAGGCTTATAGAGGAATCAGTGCTGAACTACTGAGCTGTTAGTATGCTCATGCAATGATGTTTTATTCGTAAAAGGTCAAATAAAAAGGCTATTTTAGATATATTTTGCAGTAAAAACTTGCATAATGCCTTTTAAATACTCAATTTTCACAGTAGGGTGAAGATCCGAGTTGTGAATTGTAGCTTTTTTTGGGAGGGGAGGACAACAGTGAACTTTCCTGAACCATTCCTGTGATCCCATTGCACTGCCCCAGGCTTCTCCAGGTGTGCATGTTTGGGTGATTGAGGTCAGAGGGTGAAATTTCCCCTCAGTTAGGGATCAGACAAACATAAACAGATGCACTTGACCGTCTATTTTTGTTTGTTTTTTTTGTTTTACCCCAACATCATCCCTTGTGGCCAAAGCCAGAACTTTGATTTCAGGTCTAGGCAGCCATGATCCAAAGTTCTACTTAATGACTCACCTTAAGAATGGATGTAGGGATGAAAACACAAAGCTGTGTTGTGGTTTTTACTTTAGATTGTACAGTAGCCATGTGGGCAGAGTGGTTTGAATGAAAAATGTACAGTCACCTGTTTTAAGTGGAAGGAAATGTTGACACAAGCATGATAATCAGTTAAAACCAGACGCTAGGAGGACATACACTAATGGAGAGTGACTAAGCAGGAGATAAATTCTGTTTTTAATGATTGCTGGTTACCTGTCTGGAAGGATGGGTGGACTTTTTTTTTTTACTTTTTAAACCCACAACTGAAAGTTAATCACTCTAGTGGTTTTCTATGTTCTGCAATTATGACCTGAGTCATAGATGAGACAGAGAAGGTTAAACTAGGGCATGAAGAGAGCAAGAAGACCAGTATCAGGACAGTCTAAAAGCTAATTTAGAGACGAGTCAAAAGAACTGAGTCAACAACAATAATAATCAATATGTTTATCCTTTTTTTTTTACATTTCTACCTAATCTTTTCCAGCATCTCACCGATATTTTCCTTTTTGTTTAAAATTTAGATGAGGCCTAAAATATACTTTTACTAAATTTCTGATGGCTGCAAACACATTTCTTTCAATTTCTTCTGTTTCTTAATATTTCTGTGGACAGAAATATGTCATAAATTTAGATTTCTGTTAGAGTGTAATGGGTTGGTGCTAAAACTTCATATCCATGTTGGCTTCTTCTCCTCATTTCCTGACAAAAGGGTAGAAATAATGGAAAAGAAGTGGAAAATATTTGAAACAACCATGTAGGAGTGATTAAGGTCCATCTACAGCCAATAATAGAGACAGAACATTGCTCTGTTAGGGTCCAGTGCCAGAGTGGTGTTTACTTGCCAGAAGTTGTGGAATTCAGCACTATGCGCAAACGGGCCGTGGTGCTGATGTCCTCCAACACACAGTCATGAATTACACTTAAATAAGTAGAAATTGAAGTGAGGTTCATAAATTTACAACCTTAAATCCTCTGGTTTGTCTGCGAGCACCTACCTGCTAGCTGTCATGCAGGGGGGATTATAGACAGGATGCCCAGCGATTACCACCAGCTTTCTATTCACATAACAAATGCAAAGTTCTGTTCCTGAAAGGTTGGGACATGCGTGCCTAAAAATAGTCTGAATATGTGATAAATAGGTGTTGTTTGGCGCTGTGATAGAATGTGGTGAGAGGTAGCCAGAGTTGCATGTGTGGCGTGCAGGGGGTTCTAACCAACATGTCACATTCTCTAAGGTCAAAAATATGCTCATTTTATGAGTTTATGAATTGTTTAGGCATGTTTAGACATTTATTTTACTGTATCCTGTTATATATTGTTAAAAAAGCAATGTGGTATCTTAATTTTTTGGAGATTTATGAAAGTAAAACCACAAGCCCCTTTATAAATGAAGTTGGAGGAAAATGCAAAAATAGAACCAGCCCTAAAAACACCACCCCTACAGAGCAACATGGTAGTGGAGTCATCATGCTGTGGGGATACTTTCCTCCTGAAGGTAAAGCAAAAAAAGATCTGAAAAAATGGAATGATGGACGAAGCAAAATTCAAGGCAATCTGAGAAAAAAATATGCAAGAGACTGAAAAAGAATTTAAGACTCAGAGAGACCTTAACGTGTCCGAGCTATAATGTTATGGTTTGTATGTATGTAGGGCTGTATTGAAGAAAAATAATCATATTATGAATTGAGTCTAATTTTATTTCTAAAGATCGATGTAAAAATGCATTCAACAGCTACAGCTAGTTTTTATTATTAATTTGTTGCTGAATGTTGATATAACAATAGGAAAATGTTGTATCTCTGACAGCCATGTAATTCAGATGATCGCTAAAAACCCCACTTGAGAATCAGAATTGAATTCACTGCTATTTGAAGCTATCTTATTTTACAGCTTTATCCAAAACTAACTAATGACATTATGCATACATTACAAGCTAATATCTTATCTCTTAACATGCCAGTTGTCTTCCAAACGCAGTAGTTAACGCGGCCTTTTCACTAATGTCATCAAACTTCAACCCAAATTGTTTTAGCTTTCATCATCTTTAGAGTGAACAGCTAAGCTGCCCTGAGGTCCTAAACTGATACCACCAAATGATATCAAAGGAAAGGATGATCACCCTAGATAAGCTTTAGCTGTCACCCCCTGCAGTCTACTTTCTTAATAAAACCTGTGGGTAAAATATCAACACAGCAGGAAGAGGAGCTTAGCTGCTGAACAGTTTCTTCGAAACTTTTGTAGTTTATTTTGCAGAATTGGGACATTTTAACAGAGTTTATTCTAACTGGAGACAGTATTGGTAATGGATTTGGCATTGATGTTGAGACTGCTTTTCTAATAATCTTTATTTTTTCAGTAAAAAAGCTTTGCAAAGTCATTGCAAGTTCATCTACTACAGAGATACGAGGGTTTGTTAACCTGTCGACTGTGGCAAAGCGAGCATTTTTAGTGTTTTTGTTGAAAATCTCAGAAAAGAAAGATTCTCTTTCATCTTTTATTCCTAAATTAAAAATTGTGAAGTTTCTCTTTAAAGATTTCATAGTAAATTTGTAGTCCATTCTTTTGCCACATTCATTTAACTTTAGGGCACTCCCTCTTCTCTTTTCTCACTGCTGGAGCATTTTTCGATGGAGATTTCACTCTAACGGAAGCAATGGAATCAATTATGTCAGTAGGATAAATGTGGGTAAAGTGTCCATGATAACAAGCTTTCTTATAACATTTATTTTGTTTAATTAGATTAGTGGGAAAAAATGGTTTCAAAGTAATAAAATGTTACAGAAGTATTAGGCCTTTTTTGGATGACATAGTCCATCACACAGTTCTTTGAATCTCTGTCTTCAGGATTGTCAACATGTACATTAAAGTCCTCACCAGGACAAAAAACATCTTCAAAAGACAACAAAACAAATTTTAGAATCTCAGTTTAGATAATCTTGGGCTGATTTAAAATCTGCACAGTGTGGTTTGGTATCATAATACCTCATTCTTTTCTCTAACATGGCTCAAGATGAAAAACAAAAACTGCTGAAGTGAACCTGGATCTTCTTTCATTACATTTCTTTCTTTACCTTTTTTATTCTTCTGTCTTTCTTTTAAAACTTTTCTCAGCTGCCATCTCGATTGTTTTTTTTTTTAGTCCCTGCAGTCTCACCTGTCCAATGTTACACCCTGTTTTTTCTTTCCCCCAGCTGGCCTTCACCTGGGCCCAACTGGTCCCATTACACCTTTAAGTGCCCTGGTGTATTTTTCCTCTATTGTTCACACCCATTATCCCCCTCTCCTCCACCTCCTCTTCTCCCCTTTTTTTTACCTGTTCAGACTTAACCTCCTCCCCCTCCGGGCGAGTGCTGCTGCTGTTCAGTGTGCTTCAAAGCGCTGGGTGTCATGCGAGCTGGGAGACTCTGACATGTCTGTTTATGAGCGCCACACATGTTGAGAGAGCTGCAAAACGTTCATAGCCAGTGAACATTCTCTCATCTTTTCACCTTTAAAGTCACAATGTAAGGGGAACTTATTTTTAAACATGTATAAAAGTGTGGCATATATCTCACTAATTCTCATCCAGCTTATTCTCAGTGTCTTGGTTCTTACGTATTAGACTTCGAACAATCAGGGATTGGCATACGTCAGTCCCTACAGGTCCCCAAACGAATGAAGGCCTGCTGGTATTGGCCTGATGTGTTTTTTATTTTATTTTATGTTTTTTTTTTCCCAGCATGTTATTGTCATTACGCTGTCACAAGTACAGCACAACAAAATTCAGTCTCTGCATTAAACCTATCACCTTAGGAAGCAGTGGGCTGCCATTTGCGGCACACAGGGAGCAGTGTGAGTTTTTTGCTTAGGGATCCAAAGTGGCAGTCTGTGGGAGTGGGTTTCAAACTCACAACCTCATTTGCACTAGGCCACCACTCCCCACAAATGAACTTTATTGATCTCACATTGGAGAAATTCACTCTCTGCATTTAACCCATCCCCTTGGGGAGCAGTGGGTTGACATCGTGGGGATTTGGTGGAGCAGTGTGGGGTTAAGGGTCTTGCTCAGAGAGCCAGAGTGGCAGTCTGTGGGAGTGGGATTTGAACTCACAACATCAGGATTCCAAGCTCTATGCCCTTATGATCCTTCTTGAGACCTTACACTCTCAGTTTCCTTTCACTTCACAGTTAGATGCTACTTCCAGTTTTTCTATCCTAAAAAAACAAACGAGGTAATTGGATAAGACAGAGTGGCTTTTAGTGTTTCAACATGTGACGGCAGGGGAGTGTTTTAAATTTATTTGTTATTTTTGCACTTTAAAATCAATCATTTTGACATTTTGATTTCTCTTTGTAGTGCTTTGATTTCCTGACCACAGTTAGAGTTGAATAAACATCAGACTGGATGTGACTGGTGAGAGGAAATAAAAGCTAATTATCCATAAACTTTTGAGAAATCTTGTTTTAATAAGACAAACTGTGGGACTTGTTCCTGTGACCCAACTTGTGGTTACATGAGGATTTTATGTCTTTCTTGATATGGCTGTGAAGTTTATACGATCCAAACATATCCTGTAAATAATTGCATTCATGAGGAGACCCTCCAGCTACTGTTACTCTAAGCGTCCCTGAAGTAAGACAGTTTAAATCTATATTGTAAATATTATGTTCAACAACGTACAGCCAGGGAGCTCTGGTTTGCTGACGTCCTTTGATAACTGGAGTCAAATCTTAAGCACTCTTCTCAAGTATGATAAAATTCCCCTGCACTTGGTCTGAAAATCTCCTAAAGACCCATTTCTGGTCTCTTTCACATTTGTCAAAATATCTGAACTTTTTTGCAGGCAGGTATTCGCCTAACTGCTTGGAAAGAGAAAGTAATAAATTACTAGAATGGAAAAGAGAGGAGTGAACACAGCCTAGGAACGCCGCTCTCACCGATAATGTCCAATTTGAACTCTGATTGATTTTATATAAATTACATTTTTATATAGCCTTCAAAAGTATAACTTGTTCTTATTTTTTAAAGGAAAAGTCTGGTCAGCAAATAATTACCAATGGGTCAATTATTTATACCTAATAATAATACGTTTGCTGTGATTTAATGAATTTAGAATTAATAAGTAAAAAAATGAAAACAATTTTTTTCATTGTTATCACTGAGTCCGGGTCCAGGCATTTGTGCCCTAATGTAGTATTACCTCTCTCCTGACATCTTCCGGCAGTGACATCACTGTGTAGTAAGCCTAGCGCCATTCTCCCCGCTTCACAAGGAAAACCAATGGGAACTACTAGACACATCTGCTATTAACAACAACTATTTAAGTTTTCCTGAGGATTCCCCCATTGAAATTCACGAGAGCTATAGTTAAACTGACAATGTCTATGTGCATGGCAGTTGGATGTTGTAAAAGTGATAAAAAATTTGTTATTTCACCTTTCCAATTTATGATCCACCACGGGTTCATCGTTGGATTGCCAACTTGAAATGGCAGAATTTGCAATCAAACTTCTGGCCAGAGAAAAAACACGTCATCAATTCGCATAGTGCACTGGTTGTCACCATCATGAATAATAGTGCGTTGTGGCAAACACCAGATACAGCTCGGGGACTTGTAGTATTCTTTGACAAACATGGATGTTTCCAGGAAAGCATTTTCAAATGAAATTACTCGTAATTAAAAGCACTTATCATTTATTGAAAAGTAAGTAATAATTTCATACTTAGAGTACTTTCAGAAGTTTGTACTCTGAATGTGACCGTACTTTTCCTTTAAGGTCTGAATAATCAAAGGGACAGGCCTCTCTGAAATAATAAAAAGAAGTATGCATATTTTGAAATTAATCTTTTTTCACTTTTTATTTGCATTCTATTTAAAATTGTATGTACAAATGTTCACAATATTCTCCCAATAGCTATGAACCATCTTTCATGTTTCCACGGGTGGTTTGAGAATTTATGTTTGGTAATGAGGTTCAAATCTTTGAGGCTGGAAGGCCCAGTAATATTGACTTTTGTCTTCTGATTCTCTGTGCCCTATGTCCCCCACCGCTGAGTGTCTGGTGACTCTGGTGTAATGTGTGAGCTTTATTGTTTCGCTCCTTTGCCTATCTGCAGAATAGGCAATAATTAGCGGATGATGGGCGATTTTATGGGGTAAATGGATCGTAGTTTCAACATCATCTCATATATTTGCGTCTCGATCCAGGTCTGACCTATGAAAACACTGTTGCAGTAATCGATTTGACTAAAAATGGATAAGTTTTTCCAGATCATGCTGAGACATTAGTCCTTTAATCCTGGAAATGTTCTTCAGGTGATAGAAAGCCGACCTTGTAATTGTCTTTAAATGCTTTTGGAGGTTCAAGTCTGAATCCAGCTCTACACCTAGATTTCGGGCCTGATCAGTGGTTACTAGCTGAAGCGACTGAAGCTGTGTGCTAACTTTAGAACTCTCCTCTTTTGGTCCAAAGATTATTACTTAAGTTTTGTTTTTATTCAGTTGAAGAAAATTATGGCACATCCAGGCATTGATTTCCTCAGTGCTTGAATTGGTTCATAATCACTTGGTGACATGATGATGTAAAGCTGTGTGTCGTCCTCATAGTTATGGTAGCTGATGTTGTTCTCTTTTATTAACTTTGCAAGAGAGAGCATGTAGATATTGAATAGGAGGGGACCCCACATGTGATTTTTGTCATCTCTGATGTAAAGTTGCCTACTGATACAAAACAGTCCATGTCCTTTAAGTAGGATTTAAACCAGTTGAGAGCTGTACCAGAGAGGCCGAACCAGTTTTCCAGACGCTCTAACAGGATGGAGTGATCAACAGTATCAAATGCTGCACTGCGGTCCAATAGTAACAGCACTTTGGTTCTTCCGCAGTCTGTATTTATACGGATGTCATTAAACACCTTGATAAGGGCGGTCTCTGTAATGTGGTGAGCACGGAAACCTGACTGGAAAACGTCAAAGCGGCTGGTCATACTTAAGAAAGTGTTTAATTGTTGAAACACAGCTTTTTCAATAATCTTACTAATAAAGGGGAGGTTTGAGATGGGCCTGTAGTTCTGGAGTAGCAGTTTGTCTAAATTTTTCTTTTTCAGCAGTGGTTTGGTATTTGCTGTTTTTAGGGACTTCACCAGAGCTATAGTGAAACTGAAGATGCCCACGTGCATGGCAGCTGGATGTTGGAATACATCGGGTAAAAGTGAAAAAAAACTGTTATTTCACCTTTCCGATTCCTGATCCTCCACGGACGGTTGGATTGCCAACTTAAACAGGGAGGATTTGCCATCGAACTTCTGGCCAGAGAAAAATATGTAGCCAACATTTGGAAGAAGAATGTTTTCAAGATGACTTGGATAATAGAATCTCCTAAAAAATGTTATTAACACCCAGAACTGTATGGAGAAGTTCAGCTTCAATTCTTTGCCTGCTTTGAGTGTCAACTGTCACTGTTGCTAGGCGACAGAGTGTACAGTTGTGAAAGCTGGAGAAGGCTGGACCTGCTAAAATCCACAGCCAAAACTCTTCCAGCCTTCTTATTTTCACAGACCTGGAAGGATCCAGTCCAGGTAGAACGCGTCCTTGGAGGATCCAGCCTCTGGAATCAATGATGGTTTTTCAGTGAGAGCAGCTCACACCTGGAACTCTGTTCCACTGAACATCAGGAACATCATGACTCTTTGAACCGTCAGTAGATCAGAGAAACTCCTGGATCATCAGACCTGTCACGGTGCTGACATAAAGTCTATTTTAAGATTATTAACATTTTGTGTCTTTGCTGTGATCATCTGTGCTGTTTTGTTCCAGATGTTTTATATTAAGTTTAAATTGTTGTACCACGGTTTCTCTGCTTCTTAAGCCTAACATGTAATATTTTCCACTTTGTGCTCTATTAAGGGCATGACATAGTCTTGATACCACTATGTAATTTCATCAGATACTATCATGGTGGCAGTTTATACACTAACTTATTGATATACACTTTTGTAAAGGCTCTAAGAGGACCAACCCTTGACAGGAAATTTATTCTCTGATTTTTAAAATGCTACAATTACATGAAATATGTTCTGCTGTGACATTAAAAATCACCCACAGTCTTCACTGCAAGACAAAAAGGAAAGAAGAAGAGGAGGAATGGTGGTATAAGTGCCTTTTCACTAATAAAGGATTGGTACCCGAAATAGGCAAGGATAACAGAATTTCATCTAATACCATAATTTTACAGCTGTTAGAAAATAAACATTTTCATGATAAAAAAAAAAAAAAAAAGTATTTTATGATTATCGGTTTGAAGTTAAATAGCAATGTTTCTTTAGTCTGTGTAGCAACATTTAAACTTTTAAGTCTCCTCCTTTTTTATGGTCTGCGCAACATAGAATTTTAGCAATCGCTGGAAAAATGCGAAACATATATGATATACAAAAAGGATAATATATTCACTGCAAAAAAATGGAAATCTAAATTAGTCATTTTTGATTAAATAAAGTGCATTTTTTCTTCAATTGAGGAGATAAGTGACACACTTTGCCAATGGAACAAGATCATTTACATTTAAAATAAGAAAAAAAAACAGCTTTGTCTTATTTCAGGTGCAAATTACCTAATTATCTTTTTTTTAGGCGTAAAAATACTAATTCCATTGGCAAATAATTTTATTTATCAGCTAAAATTAATGGTAAATACACCTAATTTAAGAATTTTTAAGACTTAAATCTAGATGGTTTTTGCAGTGTTAAAGTTTGCTGAATTAACTGATTCAAAAATTAGGGTCATCAAGTAACCAGCTTGTTCAAAAGTTCAACATCTCTTAACAGCTGAGAATAACTCATGGACTTCTGTTCAACATGCATTACAGAAAAAAGAATATATTTATACATTCATACCAAATATTAAAATATGAATTGTAATTAATAGTAAAGGAGAACACAACATGTGTATTATCCTTTTTTGAATAATCCCTAAACTGTTTTCATCATAAATGTGCAGAAAATTAGCTTCTGGGTGACGGATAATAATCTTAACTTGTAAAGGAGTCTAAAGTATTTGCACCAGGCTGTGCCCGAGGGTTTAAATACCACGTAAGAGAATTGACAACATGGGTTATAAATCATGTGCTTCGTATTAGCAGGAGCATGCAACCCTAGCTCCTGAGCTATGTGCCGTCTACATGTTCACTGTTTGTTTTTAAAAAGAACATCAAAACGTTGTTCAAACTGTTACCCTTAAGCGTGTAAATCAGCTTTTTTAGTAAAAAAAAAAAAAAAAAGGGAACAGTGAGGCAAGGCTGGGCAAGCAGAGTCTTAATCCTGCTAATAGTCCGGTCTCTGTTTCATCATGACTTCAGAATGTTTAGCCTGGGTAGATAGAAACAGGGATTTGTGAGTGTGTGTGTGAGTGTGTGTGTGTGTGTGTGTGTGTGCAGCAACAAATACAGGTTTTAATGTGAGTTTACAAGAAAGAAAATTGTTGAGGATTTATTTGAAGCAGAAAAAGAGTTACTGAAGAACTGTATAATTTATTTTGAATTCATGGTGCCGTCCAGGAAAGAAAAAAAGGAATTAAATAAAAACTGATTAAATTTTAATTATTCATGTTCACGTCAGTTTCAGGTTATATTATGAAGGAATTCAAAGTCCTTTCAAATTTTATATTTTATAAAATATCTGTTGAGTTTAGAAGGATCCAACACAGTTATTTAGTTTGAGTAGATTTTGAACCAGAGGTGATTAGATACTACACACTACTTAGAAAAAGGTGGAACTGCAAAGTGTAAAACCATATTTCCTTTATATATATGCTGTTAGAAAAGGGCTTTTCACAGTTAGATTCAACCATAAATGCAAATATTTACTGGAAATCTTGTTCAGAGCACAACAGATAGACCTTTAACTTCTGTCAGTTCTTGTGTCTGCCCTAGGTGGAATGGCGCCATGGCAAAGAGAGCCATATCTGCCAAGTCAAATCATTATATAAAATAAATCATAAATCATTTCTACTCTTAGTTTATCATTCTGTTGGCTGATAATATTCATCAATCCATCGAAGCGGTAGAAAAACAGACAGCCTTAGATGGGTTGAGACACGAACAGGGACTATCCCCATCACATCAACCAGCTGTAAGCACTTACCCAAAATATGAAATGACCTTATCACAGCTGACAGTTATCTGGATTTGAAAACACGGCTGACACGTTTTAGACAGAATTTGCATATTGTGAATGGGCAGGTCTGTACATTTAAAGTTAATGATACCTTGAATAGATACTAGGGAAGTCTTAAAAGTTATTGAATGTTTTCTCGATGCCTAGACACGGGCAAAATAGATTTTGATAGATAGACATACCGCTTTAAAACAACAGGTCTCATCAGTTACTTGATAGATTCTTATCGTTTTTATTGCCATGTACTAAACTGAATCTTTCCTCATCATTGCTCTTAATAAAAAGAGAGGGGATATTTGGAACAAGATTCTCTCATGAAATCCTGTTCTTTTGAGATTAAGTAATTTCCCAACATTCACATTTTATAAAAAAAGAATAAACTATTCAGGCACTTTTTTGAATTTTTGTTTAACTTTGCTTCTGTTAATTTTCTTACACCCAAGAGCTCCTTGATAATTGAGCAAAATACTGCACTTTTCCGTCTTGCTCAGTGCTGCAGTCGTTAGCAGGTTTGTTTTACAGCAACAATATTCTGGGACTAAATGTTGACTCTTTCTGCATAGGGTTACAGTTCACTTTCTCTAAATCAGGTGTATACCTGTGCGCATGTGTTCCCATTTAATGAACTGGCTGGTATATCCACGGAGTACCCTGCCTCTCCCGAGGGCTAAGCATCATTACCTCCTTTATGGTGGTTATTTTTTTATTGCCCTTGGTTTTTCTGTTTTCATGATTACTTAAAAAAGGAATAGATGGATTTTTTCCCATCATAAGTCGCAAGTAGCCGAGTGGCAATAACTTTAGTGACCAGCCAAAAAAAAAAATGGCTGCTCATACTGATATGGATTCTTATTCGCTGGTACAGTATTAAGCTCCTTCTATTTTCAGTAAGTGAGTGGGCATCAAAACTAGGAATTCATAATAAAAAATGTGAATGATTCTTTAAGACTTGAAAGGGTAGAATAGTTTCTGATAGTTATTTTACATCCAACTCTATTTAACACGAGGACATGCCTTAGTAAATGTTTTTATTGCACGTTTATTTGTTCTCAGAATTCTGATTTTCATCATCATTATGGCTTAAACAGTGGTCATAGTGGCCATATACAAACAATCAATATGATGAGCTTAAGTACACAACCACAAGCATAAAACTGTATATTTATGACCTGCTGCTACTTCCCAGTTCGACACTTCTGCCTGAATGTAGGACTGTGATGTAGACATGTACCTGGTTTTGGAGCACTGCAAAGTAAACAAAGCACCCTTGAAGCTTAATTTATAGAAGCTCAAATTTTAGATGAATTTGTCTCTAAACATTTCACAATAATGACCACATCAACATCTTTTATTTTAAAGCTACAGTAGTTTACGTTTCTTCAGCTATTAGCGACCTCAGCTGGCTCTGTGCGACATCCTGTTTGGATCCACTTTAAATTAACATGTTTCCTCCGTCTGGCGATGATATAGATGGTCCGATTCCACTTGGGTGGCCAGTTGAAGAGAGCAGAACACCCATAAAGCATGCATGTAAAGGTTAATGTATACAGATATCTGGAATTCTTCCTGAATATACATGCATCAGCCCTCCTTTGGCCATGTAAAGCGCAAAGTAGTGTCTGCAGATGAGTGTCCTGGTTTCTATAGCAGTGCTGGTCCTTAAAGTGGACAAACAGGCAATTGCACATGTGCAGTTAGAGTAAACAGACGAGAAGCTTATGAGTCCAAAACACAGCTGGTTCATCTCCTGTGGTGGATGTCAGGGTCACAGATGGGGCCGGTGGAAGGAGAACTAAAGGAGGAACAGTTTAAGTTAAAAGAAATGCAAACCTAAGGATTGATGGGAAAAAGGAGGGGGGGTTTAGGCTTGTTCTTGCAAGGAACAACTGCTTTTGTGAACATTTAGTTCGACTCCATAAGATTATGTAATTACATCTCTGGGGTCAGAAAGCATCTGAAACTCTAATATCTGCTTTACCAACATCTACATGTCTTTGTTAATAAAAGCTGACAGGAATCAGTGGGTAATGGTTTAGCTGACAGGCGGTTAAAACACATCTCAGTCCCATAAGTTCACAGTGTGATGACATGCTGATTGACACGCTCTGGATTAAATACATTCCTACATTTAGCTTAAAGAGCGTGAAAGGTCAAATTTTGTGCTTTTGCTAGTAGTCATATAGCTTCTGTTTTGGTACCTGAGCACAGCTTTGTGAGGAAGAAATAAATACTAACAATCTTTTCAGAAAATGTTGCATTTGACAGAAAGAGATAAGGTATTCCCTAAGTTTTACGGTTTTTCTGTTTTGTTTTTTTTTTATAATTTTTTATTTGTCCAGCCATACAGAGCACTGCTGGTAGCAGTTTTTGATATGAGCATTAAGGTCCACTGCCCAGGGTGGTATCCCTGAGGGAACGCTACAAGCACTCCAGATTTGATCACCTTTTTGCATGTCCAGTTTGTGATTTGTATCTTGTAATCCAAACTTCAGACACTTGATGACTTCATACCTCTAATAAACAGATACGATCTTGTGCAAAATGGCTTTAAATTTTAATATTCTTTGAAAATATAACCTAAGGAGTGTAGCCAGTACCCCAGTAAGTGGGTCATTAAAAAAAGTTAAGAATGCATTTTTTGCTGCAACAAGTGGGAATGGACATTTATTACTGATTCTGCACATACTTGTTTTCCTCTTCTTCTCCTGAAAAAAGAGCACCACCATTATAGCATAGCACGGGAAACCAAACCCTTATCTTCTGGATCCCAGTTCTCTCCACAAAAAAAAACTCAGAAAGGACCAACATACTGTGGGCCAAATTCTGATCAAGCAGAGGCTTACCCAGGCTGCATGGGCCCACTGTAGAATGAAAGGGCAAGTCCAAACGTGGCCCGTTCCCTACAATCATAAGAGATAAGCAGGCATGTATTACACAGGCCTGTAAAACACCCCAGTTAGACATGTTAACATGAAAATGTTTGGACAGTAAAGTATGAGCAAACAGCACAGATTGATTGGAACATAATGACCAAAGCTTATAGGTGAATAACTGGGTAATACCAGCTGACAGAATCTAAGATGTGATGATATGTGAAAAGATAAAGGAATCCATGTGGATCTTTGCTCAAGAGCATGTTCATTTATGTTATGGAAGTAGATATGTACATAAAGTATTATTGGATTGTTTTTAGCCATGTAACCTTTTCCCCCCATTTCAAAACATTCAAGTTAGATTTATACTAATATTCTTTGGCCTTTTGCAGCACATTGTACTAGTGTTATTTTTAAACCTCACATTTTACGGCATAAACCCTGATATACAGTAAATCCATTAGAGATGGAATTGGGCTTTAATGATTCAACATTACAAAAAACTATAGTTGAAGAAAAAACATGTTGGGTTTCTTTAATTCTTGTGTTGATCCGTGCTTAGCCATCTTTACACTGATAACTAACTCAAATCTTATAGAAACAATTGTGATGCAGCAAAGATATGTAAGAAGGTGCTGTGGTCAGTGAAAAATCTAATCAGTAATAATTGGCCGCGTATAAAGCATTGCATGTAAAGGAAAAAAATTGTATTCAACACAAGTCATACTATCACAATTGGTAACTCATGATGTCGGCTGCATCATGATATGGGAAAGCATGTTTTTAAACATCAATGAATAAAAGTTAAACCTGGAGGATAACCTGTAAGAAAAAAGCACTTACCACTGGACAGAGCTAGATCTTCAACGAAGGGAGCGCAGCCATAAAGATAAAGGCAGAGCGACAATGAAGTGTTTCAGCTCATAGCATGTTTGTGTGTTAGAATGGCCCATTCAAAGTCCAGACCAAAATCCAATTGACAATCTGTGGCCAAACAGCTATTGAGCTTCAGACACTTTTTTTCAAGAGACTACTTTTTTCATAATCTACCAGGGAGTGCGACACAGACCTCTACAGAAGATCCTTCCTATCAACAGCCAGACACATCTATATCCACTTTATAAGGAATTTTATAATTCAAGTTAGTGCATTTAATTTGCCTTGAAATCAATAAAGTATTTTTTTAAACAAAAAAATACCCCATATATATATTATTTTTATTTATTTTTATTTTTTTGCACTACTTTAAGTTTTTGTGCCAAGTAAAATTTCAGCATTTAATTTACTGGTTGTAATGTGATAAAACTAGAAAAGTCCTCTTTATAAATACACTCTTTTAAAATCAACAAAAATACTAGTCATATTAAAGTTGTTCAGATTAAAATCACTTTAGTTACAACATAATCTACAATTCCAAATGTGTTCATCTCGTATGATCCCTGTAATCAAATGTGTTGAAAGGGAATTTTATCAGAGGATGGCAAAGTGTGCATATTTAGTGCGTGTTTGGAGAGCTGACTCCGGGAACAACCTACTTCCCTCAATTAGAGCATTGAAGATGGGTTGAGGCTGGGTCTTCCAACATGACAATGACCCGAATAAACCAGCCAGTATAACTATGTAGGGGCTCAGGAAGAATCATGTCAAGGTTCTGGTGTAGCCTAGCCAGTCTCCAGACCTAAACCCAATAGAGAATCTTTGGAGGGAGCTCAAACTCTGTTTTTCAGAAACCTGACTGATCTAGAGAAGATCTGTGTGGAGTAGTGGGCCAAAATCCCTCCTGCAGTGTGTGTAAACCTGGTGAAAAACTACAGTAAACCTTTGACGCCTGCAATTAAAAGCAAATGCTACTGTACCAAATATTAACATAGATTTTCTCAGGTGTTCAATTACTTATTTGCATCTGTATCATACAAATAAATAGTTTTGTGATTGCTGGATTTTATTTTTAGATTATGTCTCTCACAGTGGATATGCCCCTACAATGGCAATTTCAGACCCCTCCATGATTTCTAAGTGGGAGAACCTGCTAAATAGCAGGGTGTTAAAATACTTATTTTCCTTACTGTATGGTGAGACGATTGCAGAGTGTCCTTCGTTTTTTTTTAAAGGAGGGATTTTAAGTCTGTTGTCCTCATTCATCTGATTCAGTCTTTGTCTCGGCTGAAGATGAGTGCTTGCATGTCATCTTGTGTGCTGTTTTACCCAGCTCCTTCAAAGCTTTAGTCTGTTGTGATATCATAATGAAGGGTGTGCCTTGAAGGATTGGATTTAGTCATTAGACTTCCAGACTTTCAGACTTAGTTGTCAGAGTAGCTCTTTAACTTTGTATTTAACTCTCTAGTAAGGACCTTTTGCCTACGTAAAAATGTTTTCCGTCAGGTTCTGGTCTACCATCTGTTTCCCAATATAATCCATCATTTTCAACTCTGGGTGCGGACAGGAGTAAACTGAATGTGGATCAGCGCCTCTCCACCCTTCTCATGTGGAGGGCCGATTATATCCCAGAACAAAGGATTGTAGATCAAACCAAAACCCCTGATGCGAATCAGCTGGCTCAGAATGGATACCCAAAGACTCAGAATATATGCTTTAAAAATAAAAGTAGATTCTAAAATATATTTTCTAGTTATTTTGGTGACTGTATTCAGTAAATAGTTAATTTCTCCTCCCTGTGAAGATAAACTTGTACCACATTAAAACCATTTTCTTTTTTTTTTTTGTGCTATTTTTTTGTCTTTCCTTCGAAAGTTTATCTCTTTTCAAAATCCCAATCAATGTCCCAGTCTGCCACTGCCCTTCTTTTGTAATGATTAGAGGAACTGTGGGGATCAGACCAGCACTGATGACCTTTCCCCTCCTTCTTTCCCTCCTTTTCCCTCCACACTCGGTGCAAAGCACACTTTCGCTCTGTTCGGTAGTTGCCCCCCTTTTTTTCTACCTGATCCATGCGCTGCTTTCATGTAATGGTAGCAATTATCAGACAGAGACTTTAGCCTCACCCGCTCTAGTTTCTTTCAGTTGTTTAAATTCCTCTGGGAGCTAAATTAAAGCAAGTAGATTAAAGCAACTACATGCCTGAGGGTTGAACCAAAGCTCCCATAGAAATTCTCTACTTTGTGTTATTTGAACACAGTAACTCTTATGAAATGGGGCAAATATTAGTCTCTTACTGAAAATGTTTTTGCCTGAGCATGGATTTTTAAACACTTGAAGAAGTGTTCTTAAACATTGTATAAAAAGGTCCTAAACCAGTTCATATGGCGAGATCTAGGTAATGACCTTCCAAATGTTGGGTTTTGGACTGATTTTCATTTGAGAACTGTCTTTTTTTTTTTTTTTTTTACAATAAGCTAGATTGGTCATCAAAGCATATGCATTTATTCTATACTCGACTTTTATTAAACTCACAAAAGGTGCAGGAAAGTAAATGTTGGTCAATGCATTTATAGTTCTAAAAAGCGAGAGTTCTTAGCTTTTGTTGAATTTAAGAAATATACAAAATATTTCCAATCTTTTTGTACCGGTATTTGACTTACTGCAAAATCCTTTGGCTGATTTTTTATTTTTTTTTTTTGGTGCATCTTAAGTAGTGATCTTTGATGGTAAAATATATTTAGGTTAACTTCAGTTTAATTTAATGTCTTTTCAGCTGTAGCCGTAGTTTGAGATAATAGTTTTGGAATTCTTTGTAGTACTTCTTCATGTGTGCATTTAAAAATACAATTCCCACGCGTCCTTTCTCTCTATTTGCAGAATAATCCTTTTTTTTTCTGTGTTCTGGTTTGCTTCGGTACAGTAGGATTTTTTAATGCATATCTTTAATAAATATGTATGCTTACTTTATTCTGGTAAAAGCAAGTTTAATATTTTCAGTTTTCATTTTTGATTTATGAACTTTTAGTTGATGTTCTTTGTGCCATAAGTTAAAAAGCATTCACAGGGTGTGTATTTCAGGGAGTCTTGTGTATTTTTGAAGGACCTCACATTGAGGACCATACTTTCCCAGGCCTCTGTTACACTTTGTCGGGACCCATCTGACCAGGTGATGATTTCTAACAAGAGCTGCTTTACCCTTACTATAAAGCTTATGGCCAATAAGACCTCTGTCATATGAGCTGATAAGCCCTCCAATCTACCCCCTCAAAGCTCTGTCCTCATCCACCTCTTTATCTCCTAACCTTCATCAGACCCCTACCCAAAACCTCTTTGTTCCTCCTCACAGCCCCATCACTCCCTCATAAGTTGTGCCACCATCAGCTGCCCTTTTTATCCACTAATCACATTATAAAGTCAAGCGACAATCCCAAGTGTGACCCCCGCCCCCCTAAGAATGACCCTCAAATGATCCTTATATATGACACCCTCACTGCAGTCATACTGGTCATGAGGCTCGCAGACTAAAAGGTAACTAAAGGACGGATTTCTTTCCTGCATGTGACCCATCGGCCTCAGACCAAACCTCCAACATGTGAACAGATGCATGGGGTTATAAAATGTTAAGAACTTCATGTATTTAAGCTTATATCTCACAAGTAGGCTTATTCTACCTTTCTTTGGAGCTTTGGGGTAAAATCTTCCCATGATGTTCTGTACATATCTGAGGAATTCCACCCATTGAACTTAATGCTAATCTGCAGCTCACATGGGGTTTAAAAGGTAACAAGTCTGTGTTTTCAACTCATAAAGTGCTGTGGCTGGAAATATTTTCTTCTTACTAATATAGAAAGTAACTTAATTTCATCCACTGGCTTTTTATTTTATATAAATCTGGTAAATTGAACTAGTTAAAAATACCTACAAGTAATAAATCTGTATGTAACTACAGGTCTGCAATGTTGGATACAGTGACACAACCAACTCATCACTGCTAATTTACCTTATCCTCCAAAACTGGCCACAAATTGAGAAATTTCTACAAATTCTGTTTGAGCTATAATGCAATATATTTATTTTTATGGATTTAGATTACAACCATGATGTTGGATAAAAGTTTCAAGTCGTATATTGTTGGATTACGTATATTACATATTTTATACATCATAAGGTCTTCCTTAGTTACAGTTATGCTTGGAATGTTAAACACTAGTTTTGCTTTAGGTTCTCGTTTTATGATCAATCTACTGTAATTGCAATGGTAATATAACAATTTTTTCTGTGGGGATAAAGCTTACATTTTCTTAATTTGACTACATGTTTCAAATGTTTTCTTTTTCCATCATTCAATCATTTTATTAGACCGTAGAGATTTTTTTCAGCTGTTAAACTCAGTTTTATTTTATTTGAATTGTTTTAGTATCCCTTTACATCTAATTATACTTCCTATTTTATCTATACAACCTTTTTAATTTTCTTATTTTTCTCATCACAACTTGGGTTTTCCTTTAACACTGGATGTGAATTGTCATCTTTTGTATGTTTCTTTAAAATGAATTTGGTTTCTGTCAATGTAGTGTAGAAACTATATTGGAAATCATTTCAATTTAGCCTACATCTGATAGAAAGTAAAAACTTCTTACCTCAGGGGTAAGCCACTGCATACTGTGGCGCCTCCAAGCAGCATTAGCTTCTGGCTAGGGACCCCATTTCCAAATCCAAGGACATTGCTACAAAACAGAGTCTCAAAGTTTCAGTTTTAAGTCCTCTGAGTTTATCTTCTCACTGTGATATATTATTACAAGTTTGTCTAATAGATGAGAACCATATTAAAAAAAGAAAATTACATATTTAAAGATATTTAAAAGACAATATAAAGTTATATATATTTTCATATTTTCCATTTTTCTTTCACTATTCTACCTCCAATTGTTTGGGACGACTATATCACTGTATATCTTTAACAATCTAGCTTAGCCTAACTACTGTAATCAATGTCTTCCATTACCTTTTAGTTTGAATTGCATACTCCTTGATGGTTTAAAAGGAATTATATTCACTTTATATCTAATCAAGTTAATTTTATACAGCGGTTAAAATGACTTAATAGCTATCTAGCTTAAAAGTTATTCAAAATAAACAGTGATGTCATAAAAAAGGGGATATAGGAGGTACACAGCAGCTTAGTTGAAAAGTGGTTAATGGAAACTGTTACTGTAAATGTCTGATTGCCCAAAAATAAACTAAATAATCTTCAAAATCCTGATAAACAAACTTTACCACATTCCCCTCATCAGGAGTTTTAAGGGCTTTGATCCAGCAATTTACTTAGACAATAAATGCTGGTTCTGCTTTGGGTTCTGGATGTTGTTTTGTTTTTTTGTTTGTTAGTTAGTTATTACTTAGTAAAGATTAGTGGAAGGGTAAAAGCATTTACTGTGATATATGTATATGTTGTTTTTTTTTTTTTACTACAGAAGGAAAGTAAGTTTAAACTTGGTAACAATGGCAGCCAATGCATTAAGCAAATCAGCAGGTTGAATATGTGCATTGAATTTCTAAATATAAATTATTAACAATGTTTAATGCTGCATGAAGATATTCATGACATTGTATGAAGTGACTTTATGAAAAGTTAAACACCCAGAGATGCTTTATTCATTTTTTTTCTTCCTTTCTTCCTTTTTTTTTATACAGGGTGGCAATTCTGATGAGCCATGTGCAGGCCTGGACTGCAGCAGAGGGTGTAAGTGCATCCCAGAGAAAGGCAGCAGGGTGAGTGAATCATCAGGTTGCTGCAATTAGTCTGTTTTAAACAAGCTACCAAAAGCTACTTTTAGCTCATACAATGCTAATTTATAGTGGAGTATCTAATCATTCTCACAGTGGCAGAGTTGAAATTCTTTCTTTCCTTACTCATCTGTGGTGCAGATCTTAACTTCATGAAATCTAATAGAAATTTTCCCCTTATAAAGAGGTATTTGATCACAGCAGCAGACATGTAAATAGAACACAATTAAATCTTGTGGTATTTGGAGTTTTATCACACATATCAATGGTATTTCATCTCTCCTTGGCATATTTGAGTAATTACCAAGTAACAGACAGCTAAACGATGTGGTTAACATTAATTTCCCAAAGATTTACTAGATTACACATCATCAGATAACTCTGTGAATATGAATGTCAGCACTCTTTGAAAAAGTTGATTGAGAAATATACATGTACAGGAAAATGATAGTGTAAGTCCAAAGCATCAACATAAAACATAAAAGTTAAAAGGAAATAATAAATTTTAATAGAATTAGTAATTTAATTGTTTTTTCCACAGGGCATATGCTTTATTTGTAGAAGATACAAAGCCGCACAACTTTGTTTAATCATAGATCACACAATTATCTTTATTCCAGCAGGTTAAGGTACCTTATCTTTTCTGGGTTGAGGATAAGCTTTACCATCTATTAATTCAGATTCTTATCCATTTTTATCATATACATATGTATATACAGACACTATCGCCCACAAACATGAAAGTGTTGTCTTTACATGTTTGCCAAATGCATGTTTCAACAATTCTTATCTGTGTGCTTTTTCCTCTCGGAGAGGGTATCAGATGAAATCAGAAGGATGTGTCGCCTTAGGCGATAAACTCATTTCGCTGTCAGTGCTACCATACAATTAGCATCAACAGTTGGTTGTAAAATCCAAACAAATGTTTGCAGAAGGCGATATAAGTTGCTGATTGTTGAATGATTTTGCATTATTGGATCATAACCTGCAGATGTGCACAATGTTTTAACTTAGTCAGCTCTTGTGTCCTTAAGGAGCAACATTCAGAGCATTTGATACCACTGATTTACGGCCGCAGCTGGCAGTGACAGTTGACAGAAAGGTTTTCTAGGTGATTTCTGTCTCACGACGAAGCTACTACCTTAGATTATAATTTTCTTTGGTTCACAGTGAGGGGTGTGGATTGTATGGGGATGACCTTCTTTTTACATGCTATAAAAGGTTCTTTCAACATAGAAAAGGATTAGAAAAGCTTCATCTTACATAGTTCACTTTCAGCTGTCAACCCCTCTGGGACTTTTTTCCCCATTATTTACTCAATCTTGTCAACACTCCAGGCAAACGTTTAAGTTTAGTGATAGTTAAAATGTTATGTATGGTTTTTGAAATTATTATTATTATTGTTAGTAATCTTCTTTCTTACCTGTAAAAGAAAGCTATTGAGACAATGAATGTCTTTAAAGAACCACACAAATCTTAAAGGATCCACCTTAAATCCTTTTAACATCACCAAAGTGTCTCTTCTTATAGGTAGGGTATAGATGCGTGTCAAAATATTGCCCCAGATTTCAGGAAAAGAAGAAAGATTTTACACGTATTTTGATTAAGAAGACAAAAACTATAAATATCAACTAAAAATTTTGGAAGATTGTGGAAATAATCAAGGTTCTGCGCTTTTACAAACATTCATTTCTGTTCTAAGGAACCCTTACTTATTGGGAGCCACTTTTTTCAACTTTGTCACAATTCATGACTAAAGCAGGAAAGTAAAGTCCTGCAGCTGTCCACTGCTCAGGAAATGCTACAAACTCCTATCAAAATGTCCTTAGATTCCAATCACCACACCTCTGAGGGTTGAGGAGGTCAGAATGGACACCTGCACTGACAATGGTAATGGTGTGAGAAGTGAGAAAAGAATTAAGTATTACCCCAAGGCCATTCCAAAGAATGTTGCTCTTAATGGCCTCAACATCTTCAGGCAGATAGTCTAAAAGAAACGGCATCCTTTTGATTCCATCTAAGGAATCCATAGAGGAAGTCAATTTCTTGAGTGAGATGCAGAAAAAAAATTGGTCAACGAAAAATGTTCAGTGATCTGGTACAACCAATGGAACTGTTTGGCCACAGTTATGAAGGCATCTATGATCAAGCACAGCGGAGGAATATGATCCTTTGGAGATTATTGTTTAAGCCATTAGGATAGCGAAATGTTTTTATAGAAAATGCCAGAATTAAAAAGAAGTCCAGTTCTCATTTATTGAAAATGGCATCTAGTATCCTGCAGAGAAACTTATTCTTGGATAAGGCTGGATTCCGTAAAAATTCAAAAAATATCCACTGGACTTGGTTTTCAAGATTTGAAGACGTTTCGCCACCTCTCCAGGAAGCTTTCTCAATTCAAATGTCTGGATCCGCAGTGAGTTTGAGTCTTATATAGACAACGCCTTGTGGCTGGATATTTTAGTGACCCCAAAATCAGTAAGGTGGATATTAGATGTAGATATTAGATTAGATATTAGATGTTCTTGTTGAGAGAGTTGGTGGACAAAAATGATCTGCTTTGGAACTGGCCAGCCAGAGTCTGGACTTGAATAGTAAAGCGTGTGGTTTTCTTTCCAACCAAGTAGCAGCACAGCAAACTGCAGTCATCTCATCAAGTGAGTCCAGTCTTAACACGATGACTTGATGAGACAACACCCCTGTCCTGCAGAGGCTCTAAGGCTACATAATGGTGGAGAACCCCCCAGTGTTCATCAGAGATGTAGGAATAAAGTCAAAGTAAAGCAAAAAATGTACAGTTAAACAAAACCACTAGTTTTTTCTAGTAAATGAGCCTGAAAGAAAGTCAGACACTAGAAGAGTAACATTAATCAGGTACTTTTTTAATAAGAGAGAGGTCTTGTTTAGATGAACGGATGAAGGCTTTGTCACAGATACCTGAGGAGACATTGAGAGTTGTCAGGGTAAATATGGGGTAAGGTCAGAGAAATGGCAGGAATAACTCACGACTACAGGCTTTGAGTTCATCAAAAAGATGAATGTTGAGACACCAGTGGAGACATGACAAAGGCTGGTTGCTGTCATAGCGTAAAGATCTTCAGTTATTTATAGATAGAGTAATTAATCCTTGTTGACAAGGATTTTTAAGAGTAAATGTTAATTAAACTGAGATTTTTTTCGCCATAGAAATATTCTACTTAACCATCTTATTATTCCTTCTATTATGCAAATGTCTGGGCCTGTCAAAGACCAACTTCTTTGCTTAATAGAAATAACTTTATCCCTTTTGTTCAACCATATAATGTTGAACCTACAGTACTTTCTGACCATGGCTTTTACCTCCCAGGCTGCTAAGATCATAATCATGTAACAAAGAGATTAGGCCATTTGGTCAATACTTCCTTTTTTGTTTATCTGTGAAGATTCTCAGTCAACGAGGTCATGGTCAAGCTTGAAAAAGTTCAGCCCAGACAACTGGACGTGAAACGTCTTCTAAAAAAAAACACACACAAAGGCCCCGACACAAAACTTTTAAAAGCCACATTTTTTTGTACATCGAATTTGATCAAAATAATAGATACAACCAAAAAAGAGTAAATATTTGTCCTCCTTTTCCGATCTTTTACCTATATATAAAAAATTAAATTCAGCCAGAAATAAGTGTTTTGTTCCTCAGCTTGGGAGAAACCATGTTAAAAAAGGGTACATGTTTCAAAATTACTAGGAGTTTTATATTTATATCGACTTCTAAAACCAGACTAAAACCAGACTACGTGTAAGCTTCACACTGTTGCTTGCCCACCCCCCCCTTTTAGGTAGCATCTAAACAACAATTACTGTCTGACACAGAAACCTACACTTACTGCCTGCCTATGAGCACCATTTTAGCTAAATAACATAGTGACGAGCGGCCCATTACACTCAGGTACCTGTAGGTAAATGATCAGGTAACTGTAGCTGACTCTGTTCAGGCCTCCTGTTGGGCCTAAATGACACAGCCACAGCTACATTGCATTCTTTGACTGTGATTGTTTGGAGTCCCCTTAAGGGTAAGGTGCTTATTTGTCTCTTTTCAGTTTTACTTTTGTAGTTGGACCATGGAGAAGGTAGGTGTGTCCCTAATCATGGCTGTAAACACTGTTGAAGTCTGCAGCTAGGAAAGGGTTAAGGTCTCAGTGTCACACAGGTTCTAAGTCAACAAAAGCTCAGTATTGTTGATTTATATTCAAGACGGTTTGAAGGGGGATCAGTACCTTACAAAAGTCAAATAAAAGACTATCTATTGGGCTTTGTGTTTGCCCTCCGTACGGTTTTGATATTAAACAAGGGTTAGGGTTAGGATTGAACAGATAAATCCCTCCAACTAAATAAAAAATCACTGAAAATGAAGTACTTAAGAAAAGTTAAATCAGCCACCGTAATAGAAACCATGTTGCGCCTTCATGCTCCTTTGGAACCTGCGCAGCAATGACAATTCCTCTGGATCAGAGCATGGGATGACATTTATTAGGATGGCCTTTTTTGATGCATTCCAAATAGTCTTTGGATCAAAGTTAATTGATTCCTCTGTGGTAAATCTTTAGACATTCAGCATCATGGTGTGTCTCATATCATGCAAGATATGTACCTGCAGGACATCTAAGCACTCTCATAACAACATCTGCTGAATTTTGAGATGTGTCGATGTTTGACAGGCTAACTGACATAATATAAATGCTGTCACATAGGATTTTAGTGATGTTTTGTTTATCCCTGAGGGGGAACTTTAATCTTTTTGTTAGTGCCTTATAAGAATTTAACTGCTCCTTAGCTTCAGGTTTTATGGTTGTTAGTGTCCTTTAGTAAAGCCTTAGGACTAAAAATATGGGAAACAGTCAGCTTCTTTCTGGATAAATAATACAGGCCTTTGACTTTCAAGGCAGGGGTTAGAAAAACTCATCAGTGTGTTTGCTCTGCTGAGATGTCTGCAGAGATTCTGGAAGACTGGCTGTTTAATGGAGGTAATTTGTTTTACCGATCAGCCTTTGTAGTGCTTAGCAGTCCAGAGGATGACAGCTAACAAACTAGGTCTTTTACATACCCTGCTTTGAAAAAATGTTTTCGCCCTTACAGATTTCTTCTTTTATCTTTTGCTTATTTTGGTCAAATTTTAGTGATTCAGATCATAAAACAAATGTTAATCTTAAAATAGGAAACCTGAGTAATAACTAAATGCAGGTTCAAAAATACGAATCAGTTAGAATAAAAATAGGATACTGGCAAACTTTATTTTTTCTGAATTATTTTAATTCAGTATAAGTGGAGGAATTTATTGAATGAGCTGTCATAGATCATATCATAAAGATATAGAAAATCTCACGTCAATTTCATCAATTTCGTGGCTGAGTTAAATTAATAATATAAGTTTGAATATCTATGTATGTATCTCTTAATCAACACTGACTTCGACTGAGAAAAGAACATTAGCTTCAATGTATTCTGTCTCCCAACTTGTCAAATATTGTCGTTTGATCCAACCCACTGTGATTTAGATCCTGGACTGAGAGAGTTGTGGGTGCAGGCTGGTAGGAACTTGCAGACATTTCCCATGAACTGAAAAGTAAAAACCAAGGCTTACAAATATTTATCCTAACCCCATAACCTAAAGAAACACTAGTATACACATTATCATACACTCCCTAGACAAAAAATAATGTTTGTCCTGTGTTATGTAGAATAGGAGAATAGAAAAAAATACCTTTATTGTCCCACAATGAGGAAATTGGGGTGTTACAGCAGCAGCAAAAGGTTATAGCCACATAAGGTCCACATTGTGTATCCACAATGTGGACCTTAGAAAAGTATATAAAAATAACAGAATAACTGACAGAGTTAAGAAAGTAAACGGATAAAATACTGTACTGTACAGTTTTATTTTTTTATTTTTATTTTTTTACAATATAAATATTGTTCTGGAGAATAAATATTCAATATACAGCTGTGGACATTTTTGCAGTAATGGATGTGTGGAAAAAATAGCAGCAACACAAGAGATGTGCCAAAATGACTGCAACATATTATATAAGTAACCAAGACAGTAACAACTTACTGAGGTTGTTGGGAACAGTGATGGTTATAGAGTCTTACAGCTGCTAGGAGGAAGGATCTGTGATAACACTCCCTGGTGAATTTAGGGTGAAGCATCCTGTCACTGAAGGAGCTCTCCAGTTCAGCAACAGCTTGATGCATGGGGTGGGAGACATTATCCAACAGATTCACTTTTCTGTGCCCTGACCTCGCCCCCGGATTGTCCCCTGGATGTCTCTGGTTCTTGGATCAACTGGTTCTGAGTATGGAACAGCTCTCGGATTCCCCTCTGGATTGTATCTGGATCTCGGATCATCTGGCTCTGACCCTCTCGGATTCCATGTTCTGGTTTGTCCCCTTTGATCATTCTGCCTGTCTCTGCTCTCACAGAGCTGACCCTGTGTATTCTCCTGGAACAATAAGTAACTGTCAAAAAAGAATTCCTCCAAAGCTACCTGGATGGATTCAGGAATCCTCAGGGCTTCACCAGTGACGTCACACGCCAAGCAGCTTCTTCAGAAACTCTCAAAAATTATCCCCAAAAACGAGGAAGTTAGTGAAGCAGAATTCAATGTTAGAATCATTGCCCTCTGTTTCTGTCTGGTCACTCAAGGTTCCAATCTCCTTCCAGAAGTTAGGGATAAACTCTGGTGAATCCCTCTCACCTAGCTGCAGTTTCATATTCTTATAAACTGTTTTAATGTTTCTTGTTGTATTCTGGGTCTTCCATTTTCTGGCCGTTACATACTGAGATCAGGCACACCTGGATTAATCAGTTCATCCAGTAGAAAAAAACAGAAAACAAATGAGCTGCCTTAATTTCAGGTAGTAGTGGAGTTTTGCATAGAGCCCAGTAGCAGTAGGCAAAAATCCACTACTTTTGCATACTCCACTACAGTAGTAACAAATCTGTCTCTTCCACTTGGGGAAAAGCTGTTTTTGTCTCATTCGAGTCTCAAGTCGTATTCTATTCAAAACTGAACTCTAATTGACTATGGAACTATCCTATTTTTTATGTAATAGACTATGTGTTTGATACAGCCTGCGTAAATAGCTTGTGTTAAATAAACGGATAGCAAAACCATAAAAAATAAGCAGTTTATAATAACTGTTTACCTATTGACTAAACCCAACATTAATGACTTCAGTGTACGAATCAGGTCTCCAAATGAATCAAACTATGTTTTTGGATGTTTTTATGCTGGGTATTTTGTATCATTATCACATCCTAACAAGACTGAGAAAATTACAAGTGTGCGCACTGTTATTTAGAGATGACATGGACTGGAAATGCAGCACTTTTATTTGATTGAAAAAAAAAACAATCCTATTTTTCCTGTAACATTTCCTCGCCATAGGCTCTGCAGATGTATTGGTGGTTGGCGCTGCCAACAGCTCTCCAGGGCATCACTGTACTAGAATGAGCATAAGTTTGTGCTGTCTTTGCATGCAGAGGCAAAAACTAGAAATATTTTTGCCAGGCATCAGGCAGACAAAATAATCAGAGCAGCAACCGAAACTGGAAAAGCCTAAAAAAAAGTCAACTGAACAGACTTATATAAAATTGGTCGCTTCATGTATTTAGTATCTGGAGAAAAGTTGTTTGGGTTTAATGATGTCGACTACATTGTTAGGTATGTACAAAAGGTTTTGAGCACAAGAATCAAGCCAGTTAATGACTGACTTGAGTCTAGACCCAGTACACTTAAGATGTTTTTTGTTCTTGGTCTCCATCCAGCAGTGTTTGTCACAGTTAGAATTGTGTTAACATGTTTATTTATGGCTGTAATTATAATAGTGCAAAAGTGGAAATCTGTTTTTCAGTAATTTCTTGACATATTTAGATCAACCATCTTTAACTAACCTTCCCAGCAAGCTGAATTCTCTCAGTCTTGTGTGCTCAACAACACATGAGAATTAATCATGTCCTGCTTCAACCGTTCCAGACCGACCCAAAATGGGTTTGTTAATCACACTGCAGTATTATGTTTTAAAGCTTTGACTAAAGCAAAAGCTGCCGAGCCCAAAGCTAAATCTAAATAAAAATGGCAGTGCAGGAAGACAAACGTGTAGCTGCAGCTATTACATCATTTTAACTAGAATCTAAGATTTAACATTTGAAAGTTACAAAAAAGGCCTAAAAACATAAGCTAAGTTCTGTTTTTCATGGGATCTTCTGCTGTTTTATCTGTAACCATGAGTGGTTAAAACCAAACTTTGGTAAACAGGCGCTAGATGTCATTTTATCAGCTCAGAGGGTTCTGCTGACTGTCTCTCTTTTTCCCAAAGGGATTTGATCAAAGGAATATCCAGATTGATGATATGTAGAACTAAACCTGTGTGATGCACATTACCGATTTGGCTTGCTGTGTTCATTTTTAACAGTGACTAAGGGCAACGGGCGTCTCACATGTTTTATTTCTACCGATGGAAAACTGTCTAACTAAAAAGAATATGAATAACATAGCTTAATTTGTTACATTTAACTCGAATTCTTGGGGCTTGTCTCTTTTTGGTTCATGGGACTTCTTTCTGCAGCTAAATTGGGGCATAAAGTATTTAAAAAAAAAAGAAGAAAAATAATAGAGTTTGCAACTATGCGTTCCAGAAAAAAATAAAAGTCTAAACTTGAAAAAGGAAAGTTTGTCCAAAAGAAAAACAACTTAAATTTTTTTAATCTTTTCCAGATATAGCATATGCATATCAATATGTCTTTAAGTTAATGCTGTGATCGCTTCTAAACTGAGCCACAACTGAGCAAGAAGCAGGCCAGCAGACAAAAATGTAAGTCGCCATCACATTTAGCCAGACAACAAAAGGGGACGTGGAATACAGGCTGAACAGACGGGGAAGTGGACGGCCTGCACCTTCTAAAATTAGGCTCAGGTAAAGTGATAGTGGATGTGTGTCTCAGTGGAATGAGAACACAAGAAACAAGGGATGAATGCCCCTCTAAGGGCCTCGTGATGAAAGACCCCATCTTTCCATCCCCGAATTCCTTTACTTTAATCCTGAAGCAGGTAGAATGGGGGGAAAAAAGCGGAAGAAGAAAAAGTTTCTTAGGGAAGGTTAAAAGGAGAGGGGACATGCTGGCAGCATGCCTTTTGTGTCAAAGTGGCCAAGGGGAGAGGAGATAAGGTGACACTGACCCAATTGTTTGTGTTTAAACTCTATTCAAAAATGTAGGCCTAGGAATGAAGGTAGAGTAGGAGCTGCTGGGGAAGATGTTTTTTTGACTCCTAAAAATGTGTTTTCAAAACCACAACTGGCAGCTTCAACAAAGCAAAGAATGGACAGTATTTCCTTCTTTACAATCGTAAAACACCTCACAACAAATCTGGAAATTCTTGATGTTTAACCGTATTTCAGAGCTACATTTTTTATAGGAAAATTTATAAACAATAAAAAAGACTTTCCAAACAGGACTTGTAAGTTCTCTTTCAGGCCTTCAAAATGGTCACTATTGTATACTGCCTATCAACTATCTACCCTCACTAGAGTCAAAGAAAAATGTTAAAGAGGAATTATTATCTAGTGTCTAAAAAAACTTTTTTTTTTTACTTTGGGGGCAGCTACTTATAAAACTTTTAAAAAACATTTTAGGTAAAACAGGATGCATAAATAGTAAGAAACAACCCACTTGCCTCTTGGGGGATCTAGAGGGGGCCCAAACTGTTTCATCAATATATCCCTTGATGGTGTATCGAAACTATCCAGTTTTGGCTTAGAGTGGGGTTTCCCAAACCCAAGTGCCTGCTGTTTTCCCTCACCATCACACCTTGGTCAAAAAGTTTTGTCTTTACAGCACTCTGCAGATCTTGACTGTATGCTGGGGGAAAAAATCAGCCACTTCTACTGGGGTGTTTTACAACAGGGACATATGTTAAAGTTGCTGAATATGGTTTTTCAGAGACAGGAGTTTTTGAACATTAGATTGATAGGCACCTATGTAAAATTTCCAGAATATATGGTAATTAAATTAATAGCCATCAAGATCTGATATCTAAACCGTCTCATTCCTGCCTTTAAGTGTCAGGACTCAGAACGTTGGACCCAGAATTCAGGCAGAAAAACTAAGGTGATTTATAAAAGCGTTTAACTGCTTTGAAAGTCCACAGGTCAGCAGCTAGTAATTTGTGTAGAGGGGAAAACACAGGTTAGTGACCACCTAACTCTGATAGAGGACGAGAACAAGCATGTGAGTCACTAACCTGGTTATTAAGGTCAGTCTGAGCCCAGAGGAAGGAGTGAAAAAAAAGGAACAGTGAGGAAGAGCAGAAGTTTCGAGAAGGAGAAGGCAAAACTGGTGTCAATGAGGAAGCAGAAGTCCAGGCCAGAAGATCAAAGATCCGAAGAGGTACCATGGGGAAATCCAAGCCGGGATCGGGAGACAAATCCAAGGTCTTAAGCAGGCAGAATCCAGCAGGTACTCCGAAGACAGGTCAGGCAAACAGATCAGAATGGGGGCTGGCAGGCTCAGAGGTCCGTGAGAAGAAACTAGTCAGGATCAGGCAATCAGAGTAACAAACTGGATACACTTTAGAACTCTCAAATACAGCTTGAATAATCTGGCACTGATGGCTGGGACCAAGCTGTTTAAATATGAATTGGAACAGGTGGATCTGATGAGTGATAATGAAAACTAGGCAGATCTAGGAGGGTTGATAGAATAAACCAATAATTCCGTCATCAGTGCCAAGATCCTAACAATTATTGGAAGAAATTCACGTTAGTCACAATTCACCTTAGTTATTTCTGCTTTACCAACTGATAACGTTTTTTTTTTGTTTTCCAGAAAACAGTCCAAACCCAGTATTTTTCTACATCCTCTTGTTTTCATTTCTTCTTTTTAAAATAAAGGAATAGATGACTCTCTTGATTTCCTAAAATGTTGTTTCCTTTGCTTCCAAAACTAACAAGATAATTTTTCATTTGCTTGGCTGAAAATGTTGTTGTCTTCTGAAAATGTTTTTGGTGTTTGCAGCCACTTTTTGGGTTACAGTTTGATAGAACAATATAGCTTTATCTACCTCTCACTCAACATTATGCTTTACTTAAAAATACTAATCAAGTGATTATCTGGACATTTATTCCAGCTGTCGATCCTGTCCAATCAAGACCTTGATGCACACCACTTGTCAGTTATCACCGATTGAACCCTTGTACCTCTGACAATTAATCAATTAAGGAATACAGCAAGATCAAGTCTTCTGTGTTCCATTCTGGTGCTGTGAGCACAGAAAACCCTAGCAGTATTAAAGAAACTGCAGTGATGGGCTGGAGGACAGCGAACTAGAAACAGCAATAAAACAGGAAGGTTTTCTTTTACACCCAACCACTTACATGCACCCAAAACGTAGATTACACACAGATAATCAACAAAAGAAGCAGTGGGACGCTATAACATACATAAATGCTAACTTTGATCTTACATATACAGCATGTTGAGCCACTCCTGTCTTTTTTATCTCCCCTATAATGCATTGCTTTAGTGATATTTGAGTTTGTTTGAAATTTGAACTTTTGTACCAACCCATAGAGGTGTGCATCTTTCCTGCGTGTAAGCTGTTATACCTACAGACCAGACAGTTTGAGGGGACAGGACAGTTTTATCAACAGTATGGTGTCACTCAAGCATTTCATCCAACACACACATGAACACACTGGTTGGCCCCCTTATGGCATTTTATCAAGAGTTCTCTCCTTTTTGATACTGGAGCTCTTGAAGTATGTTGAAGGGGGTATGTTTAGGTTTAATCTGAACAGACTCTCACGCAAACGATAGAGTAACAAAGGTAAAGCAGCTGTTTTTGTAGAGGCCCCTAAACAAATCCTGTCCTGTGTTTTAGTTCGAGTTGAACCAAAAGCTTTGAACTTCTTTGTAGACACCGATCTTCTTATTTAGATAGAAACAAACCCCTTAGTCATAGCTGCACCTCCTCCCCAGGGCCAAAACGCAGTTTTTAGACCATCACAGGTCAAAAGTTAGAGCTAACGCTACAAAGCACACCTCAGTGTGTTAAATGACTCACTATAAAATCTCTTTTCTATCTGTAGGGAAATATAGAACTAACAGACAGAAGTGTAGTTTGAAAGCAGGAGTAGTACTCATCCCTCTTGATGTATGCACTATGTCTCCCTCACGTGGCCCCTTTGGGAACTTATAATTACAGAGGTCTGTTTTTTTTCCCACATTGAAATATGGTCATTGGAGGTTGCTTTAAATCTGGCTCTGCTATCTTGTCATGGGGACTTAATTTTTTGAAACATGTTAGATTTTAATGCACATAGTCGGTTTTTAATCTGTGTGGTTTTTATGGATGGATGGATGGATGGATGGATGGATGGATGGATGGATGGATGGATGGATGGATGGATGGATGGATGGATGGAAATCTAATGATTAGGGTGATGGTTAGGAGGCCTTTTCAGGCAAAAAAAAAAATGTATTTTCCAAAATGTTTGGATCACTGATTTTTCAAAAGGAAATACATTACTGATGTGATGCATTTTTTTAAATCTTAAGTTAAATATAACAAATGAAATACAAAAAAATATTCTCTTTTTAAATGATTTTATTTATATATTTTTATGTTCCTTCACAATTAGCTGGAACAACATGATACATTTATAGCAAGCAAGCATATGAACATTTTCATAATTTGGATTCTATCCGTATCCATTCATCCAGGATAGGGTGGTCTGCTTTCCCCCATTTCGATGGGGTTTTTTTGGGTGTTTTTTTTTTTACCAGTGGCCAGTAATATAATAACCAGGTATATGTTCATAGGCATTTGTATACACTCTTCAGATAAATTTGAAAATAGTATTATTAAATGTCCATGTAACAAGACAGGTCAATCAAGCTTTAAATCAGATGGCTAATACCTACAAAAGGTAAGCTATTATATTCAAAACATAAGCTACAAAAAACTGTAGAGCAACAGATAAAATGTAACCAACATTTGATGTAGAGTAAAGCAAAAATATTTCCAATAACACATTTAGCCACTACAGAGAGGATTTAACCTACTTTTAGAGATATAGCCTGAACAAAAGCGAAAAGATAACCTATTCATTGATTGCGTTTTTATTTTTAAAACCAGTCTATGAAGTTTACCTCTAATTCAGAAGAAGAAAATCAAATTAACGAGAACATAAAAAAAAAAAAATCTCTCTGCCTCTGTTATTTCTTCAGAAACCAGACAGCTAGATGATCTAACAATCAAAACCGATCAAGAACCAATCATTAAAGACTTTATTGCTTTTTAGGATTCTGGTGAACATTTTTACAAGGTTATTTATTCCCTTTTCCACAACACATGCTCATAGACAGATCGTTAACACCTTGTCAAACAAACATTTACAAGGTTTTTGTTTTCTCTCGGCAGCAGAGGTGGCCTGCCCTGCAGGCCAGTTTCTGAAGAATAAACCCCGAAAGTTCCTACTAAAAATTTTACTGTTTATTGCTTTTAAATAAAAACTGTTTCCGTTGATGTTGTGTGTATGTGTGGTAGATCAAAAAGATATGTAGTTTAGATGGGTCCAGGGAATCTGCATAGGCATTATGCCTTATCTATTGATGAAAACAGTTCAATGCTGTCCATAGACACTCAAACACAGCAAACAAGAAAATATTCACATCAGCAGCAGGCTATTCTCAAACTCAACCTAACTTGGATAAATGGAAAGATGGATTGATCACTGAACTGTCAGGATATCTGGGGTTTTGCTGTTTTCTGTTGTAAGTCATTTCAGTTCAGTTTATTCATATAGTGCCAATTCACAACACATTATCTCAAGGCACTTTACAATTTAACCCGATCATGCAGTCAAATTGATTCAAAGCTTTCTGTTTAAGGAAGACCAGTTGATTGCATCCGTTCATTGACTCAAAGGTAATCCCTCACACTAAGACTGCTTGTAGTTATAGTGGAGAGGAAAAACTCCCTTTTAACATGAAGAAACCTCCAGCAGAACCAGGCTCAGTGTGAGCAGCCATCTGATTGAGATTCTAGGAGATAGTAACAGGTATATAGAAAAAGGCAGAGATACAAAAGGTAACTGTGAACCAGCTCCACAGGCAGCCCCATCCAGGAAAAACAGTCAGGCAGAAGAGCTCCGAGCCATCTCCAATGTAAGAGGACGAAGAGAGCACATCCGGCCAGTCACAGTCAGAGAAACAGGACTACATTGAAAGCACAGCTGATATTTCTCTCCAGGATGGAGTCACAGCCAAACAGGAACAGACCAGATGAAGCTACTATGAGAAAAAGCAGAGAGAGCAGAGCGTTAGAGATTGAACTAACAGATTCTGCAGAATAGGAGAATAGAGAGAGAATGAAGCAGAATGATGAAAAAGGGTCCTTATGTCCTCCAGCAGTCTAAGCCTATAGCAGCATAACTATAGAGATAGCTCAGGATAACCTGAGCCACTCTAACTATAAGCTTTATCAAAAAGGAAAGTTTTAAGCCTAGTCTTAGAAGTAGACAGTGTGTCTGCCTCAAGGACTAAAACTGGTTGTTGGTGCCACAGGAGAGGAGCCTGATAACTAAAAGATCTGCCTCCCATTCTACTTTTAGAACCACTGGGAACCACTAGAAAACCTGTGGAAGTGCTCTGTTAGGAACATAAGGAACAATCATATCTCTGATGTAAGATGGAGCTTGGCCATTTAAGGCTTTATATGTGAGAAGGAGGATTTTGAAGTCAGGTGAGCTTCCTGGTAAACAGAGGATCTTTGCTGTTGGCTGGACAGCCCTGTGTAGCTGCACCCCTGAGAACATTTCTCAATCCAGATGACAAGCATGTATATAAGGAGGCGAAGGATCATCTCTCTTCAAGGGATGATTACCCCTGATGGTATTCTGGCCAAAACCAGTAATATCTTTCTTCTTGAAATTTGTTTTTTTGTGAACCTCTTTCCTGGGGACTCTTTTAATGTTCCTGACAACCAGTCAACCTCATTTAGTCTCCGATCTTCATGGAAAAGGTCTTACCTGTGTGCAGCAGATAGTCTTCATCACCTGCCTTCCCTGCTCTCCAGCACGACGTCTCTTGCACATACCAACAATCTAGGATCTCACTCACATTGACTTCGTAGAATGTGCAAAACTTACAGAATCAAACCCCTATAGGTCCATAGCAACCTCCCCTTCATCCATTAAGTAAGCAAATCAATCAGTCATCAGTTGTCATCAACCAAGTCCTTCCTGATCAGTCTCCCCTCAGACCAAAGAGAAAGTTCAACTGACTTCCTGTAGTTCTTTGTAGTTCTTTAACTCATTTGTAAACAGCTTAAATGGTGCTTTCCACCTGGAAAAGTGTTTAATAACAGAAAATGTATTTGATCTATGTACTGTAAGCTGTGGCAATAGCATTCATTAAAGAATGCCGCTACTTTCATTCCTTTCGGATTTCCCACAGTTATGGCTTTATTGCTTATGTATCTCAAATCTTCACCATTACGTGACATAGTTTTTGTAGATCATGTCTTAAAGTTCAGACAGTGAGTACCTTGCATATGGTCAAGAGTTCACAGAGCTAGCAAAAGTTAACGGGGGTGGAAGGAAAAAGTGTGAGATTTAATTCAATTGAATCCCATCACAGGTCAAAAATTCTTAATCAATCCCAAATAAGCCCTGGCCAAATCAGTGTCTGATTTGCACAGTATATGGAAATGTATTTCAATAGATCTATTTATTGTCTTACATTTTATTCTAACTTTCATTCTTATTTTCTGGGAATATTACATCAGAACACACACAGATAAACTCTTATAATAAATTCCATTATATACAACATTAGAACTTTTTCATAATTAACTGAAATGCATTCTGATGTAGCAAGTAATTTTTAAGCCTTTTAAATATCTGAGTTACTTGAGGAGGAACATCTGGAAAGTAATGATGGAAGTCTTAAATGTTTTAAAGAGCCAAACATGCCAATTACTTCTGCTGTTTGGACTCACTGATCACCTCAGGCGGATTTCCAGGGAGGCCAATAACATCAACCTTAAGATGTTACAGTACCATTTAATGAAGTTCAATGAAATTTCTAAACTCAAGAAATACCATATCAGGTTTTTAACATACCATACATATTTTATTTTCCTTTTTTGTGTTTTTTTTTTTTTTTTTTTGTTAAGATTAAATTTGTTGAAATATTTCTTGCTAAGGATTGCAGTCTGGATTCAAATGAAAAAATAACATCCAAGGAAGTGCCATAATTTGATTTCCACCCTTTGCTGTTCTTCTTGCTCTGCTACTGACCAACAGCTGAGAAAACACTGCAACTTTATGACATCATCGCCGGCGCCAATCCCCTGGCGATGACTACTAAATGGGATTTTACTGTCAGGGAAAGCACCTGGATGAAAGGAGAGAATGGGTTGTTGGTTTAATGGCAGCCATCATTGCAACCAGAAGGGGTTAGGAGTGGTGGATAGCTCTCTGATGGAGCAGACAGGAAGGAAAATATTGAAGCAAAGAAATGTCACATGATGTAGGACTATAGTGGCGCATTATAACGTAAAAATAGGTCATGATTTTCTATACTTTTAAAACGCTTAGAAGTTATTAACACTGCGTTGAGTATTGTAAGGATCGGTTTTCTGCTGTTTGTGAGTTGTACCTGATCTACTCTCAGTATTATTATGTATTTTGAAACTAATGTTATATATCTAGTGGTTGGCTTTAACCCTAGCACACTTTGAAGTCGAGGTTTTTTCCCTTATGAGATTTTATGCTATTTGATCAAAGAATTTATGCAGGTGTTTTAATTGTTGCTTCCAGTTTAAACATCATATTTGTATTAATTTATTATCCTGTTTACAATGAAACAAATTTAATCTTTTGTAGAAATAATAAGCCAATATTAATTAGATAGTTGTTCTTTCAAAACTTGCTGTAGCTACAGGTTGATATAGTGTGAACAAAGGCACAGACATGGACAATGCTGCTAATAATTCTTTTTTTGAAAAGAAATAACAGATTTAGATATACTGTAGAACCAGTTACATTTAAATATGGCAGCTTATTACATTGAATTATTTACCAAAGTAAAATGGATTACTGTAGGTAAAACCACTCCAAGAATAAGGCAGATAGCTTAACTATTGCATCATACAAGAGTAAAATTAAGTTGTTATATATATTTCGGGAAGATAAGCATTACTTTTATTCTCATTTGGGGTTTTTTATGTATTTTCTATGTATTCAGATACATTGAACTTTAAAACTAAACAACTTTTAAATGATAAAGTTAGAAAACTCTTTTCTATGGTTTCTAGTGCTAGCAAGGAAACTTTTCTCCATCTTTCTGTTGATAAAAACTTTTGGCCACCCAAAGTTCACTAATTTGCTAATACTAACTTATGCTAAGCTCTACCAAGATGCAATATAAGGATGCTTAAATCCCTATCAGGCTGCTAATGACTGAAGACAGGTGAAAATGATAGCTTTATGACAAACATTTTCATTCTAAATGAAACGCTATTCTGTGGTTATTAGTCTCTTAAAAGAAAAAAGCACATCATCAGCATAGAGATATACTTCCATAAAATTAGGTTTTCCCCTCTCAAACAAGTTAAATATAAGTCTTTTTTTTAATTTGATGTGTATCTAATTTGTTTAAAATAAAAGTACTGATATTTCTGGATGTTTATAAACATGTAGGTTGGAAACCAAATCAGCGAATTTGAAGAGTTTGTACCTCACTCAGTGATCATCCTAGCCAAACGAAATGTGCAAACAGAAATGTTTAGACTGCTGGAGTTGTTTACTTCAGTCTCAAGGTTTATCAGAATCTTAAGATTTAGGTATGTGTGAAAGGGGCAGGTCGGTCGATCGCTCTCCAGGGAAACTCTTAACCCCTCAGCTTAGAAAAAAACACAAGCTCTAAAATATAAATAGACAACCGTCATTCAGTTTTACCCCCCACATGGATAAAAAGGTGATTTTCCAGTTCTGCGTCATCTTTGATTAGTGTTTCATCACAAAACACGACAAAGATGTGAGTATACAACATGTGTTTGGGTTCACTGTGTGATCAGAATAGAACAACAAATCTACCCAACCTAAACATTCCCACCCTCAGTTGATTTACCTCTTCCTCTGTTTAGTGTGTCTGCAGACAAATTAAGTGGGAAAGGCAGATTTTTGGGTTAGAGCTGCACCTGTTTCTTTTTCAAACAGATCCAAAGTATGTTTTTCTTTTTCGCTTTTATAAAGGGTGAAGATTGATTTCTATTGATTTTTGGGTGAGAGTTTTATTTGTGTGACAGTTCTATTTGGCTCGGACTCTACCTAGTTTTAGGTGTCCTCTGCTCATTAAACATGCACCCAAAGACCGGGGACTTTTATCAAGCCATCCCTCCATGTTTTGCACATCATCCTCCCCAAGAGAGCATTCGGTGTGACAACTAAAATCTTCCTCTTGGCACCCTCCAACCTGCAGAACAATACCACGCGATGAAAAACCCCTCAGGGTGTGTGTTCATCTCTGTGTGAATGTGCATTCATGGACAACTCACACGCACATGGACATTTACTGGTTTTCACACACATGGTGACTAGAATTTGTCTGTCCAAGCACTCTCCTCTATCAGGAAGTGAGCTAGGCTTGATGGGAGCTGTAAGTCTAGGAAGCTTAGCTGGCTAGAATGGGTCCCATTGTGACCTTTGTGTTGAAAGGGATTTAGGCCTATAAACTGACCAGTCAGGTGGAAGGGGATGTGGATGGCAGGTCTGGAAGAGGAGGGCAGAAACTCCACCGGCTTGCATGAAAACAGACAGGGATGCCAACTGGTCAGGGTATGAGACAGATGCAGTCGGTTATCAGAGAGACAGATCACTCACAGAATCAGTCGTAAAATGCTCAAGTAAAATTCAATTAGCCAAGGTATGTTTAAAGTAGGGCTGCAACTAACCATTATTTTGCAAATCGATTAATCTGTCAATTATTTTTAGATTAATCGATTAATAATCGGATAGCCTAAGGTTCCTTGAAGAACATTTTGTACAAAATTAAACCAGGTGAAACTCAAACTGTTCTACTTTAGGAGTTCTGGATAAAGCATATTGATGGACCAAAAGGTTTTTTTTTTTATCTTAAAAAGAAATACTGCAAAATGTTTATGTATTTTATTTTACAGTTTTGGTACAATTACTGCTCTTAAGTGGGTTGCTCTGTCAGCTAACAGCATGTTTTACAGTCTCTATACTCCAGTTAACCATTAATCAAATTATTAAATTAGTTGACGGTTATTTCAATAAGCGATTAATCACGATTAATCCGATTGTTTCAGCCGTAGTTTAAACCATATATAGACAATAGAACACAGGACTTCACTATTGAAAAGCATGGCAAACTAAAACAGAAACCAGTGTTGCAAAAAATTCTAAATAAGTATGAAATTTTAACATTTTTAAACATGTGTAGAATACCTGTAGTGCCTCTTCTTGGAAAGGGTCAGTGGTATAGTATTTCCTTTGGTAGTAAATGTTCACAAATCAAGCCAAGCTCGAGTGAATTGGCACTATTTAAAAACAATTGAAAATAATCTATATTTGTTTCAGCTTTGAAAAAGTATTGTAAAAGCCAAATCCTTTCATCTGTATTAGTTTTTGGGTTATTTTGAACTGATGACAGGTGGCTTTTCCTGGAGAGTTCCAGGTTATAAACGCAGCTGACTTAACACAAACCTATCTCCCTTCTTGAGGACAAGGTTTTTGCTGAAGATATTTTGTTTTGGGAAAGATATTTTGTAGGCTCAATATCACATAAACAGCCAAACACAGTGGTGGCAGTGTAATGATCTGGAGCGACTAGGGTTTCAGCACCAAATTGTGGTCAAATTGTAATCACTGAAAAAATAAAAAGGGAATTCTGCTGTTCAGCAAAAAGTCTTAAAGGTGGATTAGAGCCTGTCAGGTTGTCAGCTGAGGTTTTAGGAGTAAAACATTAATAAAGAGAATACCACCTTTCAAAAAGCTAAAGAAAAAGACGGTATTAGACAAGGTGGTAGGTCTAGTCACAGTCTACATATAACCCTGATAGATATGCTTTGACGTCTTTTTTCCCCTTTTTGGCATCTTGAAAAGGATCAAATCGACTTCAATGAGACTGAGTTGTTGCCAATTGTTTAAAGAAGACAGTAGAAGTTCCTCTACAATGATCCAACATTAAGGCTGCCTGGCATCACTTTTGTTTAGTTTAAGTTGTTGGGCAAAGGGTGGCACAATCTTACAGGGTTTAGGAAGCAAAATAATGGAGGTGCTGAAGTAATTCTCCAGTGAACCGTCTTAACAAACTCTCAAGACACTCAATTCTCCAGGAACCTAATGTCCTTGATACTTTAGTGAGTATTCTACTTTGTCCAGCTAAATAATTGCCCCAATTTACTTCATAAGTCAGTATTTCCATGTTAAGGACAGAACAATTTGTTTTTTGAACAAAGGTCAGAGTTTGGTTATTTTTCACCATCTTCCATTGTCTAAAAGTTACCATTGGGGGAAATGAAGGGCTTAATTTAGTGTGTCATTTCATATTTTTGGTGAATTAGTTAATCCATCAATTTTCATGCTTATCCATGCTGGGATTACAAGTGGGGCTGGTGCCTATTTCCAGCTGTCTACAAGTGAGAGGAGGTGTACACCCTGGACAGGTCACCAGTCTATGACAGGGCAACACAGAGACAAACAGGGCTAACAACTATTCACACACAGGGAATTTAGAGAAGCCAATTAATCTCAACAGTCATGTTTTTGGACTGTGGGAGGAAGCTGGAGTACCCAGAGAGAACCCACACCTGCACAGGGAGAACATGCTAACTTCATGCAGAAAGACCCCGGGCCAGGAATCAAACCCAGAACCTTCTTGCCGCAGGGTATTAGTGCTTTCAACTGCACTACTGAGGAGCCTGTGAATCAGCCCAAATATAATTAATTGTAAGTTAAAAACTGTAGCCTGTGTATCTGTAAACTATCAAATACTAAGTATGGACTTGATTGTCAACCTTCAATTATTCAGTTTAATTGTATTCACAATCAGAATTACTTTATTATTCCCTTGTTGGAAATTATTTTTTGCAGAGCAACCATTAACAGAAGAAAGAAAAATAAGATTGTAAATACCATAGAGCAAAATAAAATAAAATAAGACAGATATTGCGACCTAACATCATAAAGCAACCAATTTAAATGCTGCAAACCAAATTGTTATCTTTAAGACCCCTTTCACCCTTTACCTTTTAGCACGGATCAGACGGAAAGATCGAGTTCTGCAAGTGACCCCTGACTAGAAAGCTAAAAGCATTTTTACAAGATGACCCCAGAACCAAGCAAAAATGTAACCCTCAAGTGAAACCTTTGGTTGTGTAAATATTAACAGAGATGTAGCCAGAAGGCTGCCAAGAAATTTACAAGAAAAGTCCATTGGATTTGTGTAACACAAATATAGACAAAAAGTAACCAAAATAGAATTTGACCGACCCTATCCACTAACTTTCAAAGTAAAGAAAGGATTGGTGAAGGTAAGGCGTGAGAGAAAGTGTCTCCTTCTGGAAGGGCGGCATATTTTCTCTGGGTGAAACCAGGTGTGAGTGTCAAATCTTGGCCAGACAGCTCTGGCAGGCTTCCTTTAGCTGGCATAGCCCTGTCATTAGGCTTCCCTTCCTACCCCTAAGGCCACATGAAGCTGGAAGCAGGGCTGCGGCCTCTAACTTCAGGAAAAAGGAGGATGATCTGGAAAGAAGTCAGCAGCTAGTTGATCATAGATGAGGTGATACTGTAGGTGCTACCACTGGCTAAATGTGTCCTTGCAGCCACGCATGTGAAGCAGCTGCTTGCATTCCTAAATATTTTACGACTGGATGTCTTTATCAGTCCAACAATTCAAAGGTGTCATTAGCACCTTTTCAGCTCCTCATGATAGATAGACAGATTTATATAGATCTGAATCAAACTTCCCTTTCACCCTAGGAAACACTCTCCCTTTCTCAGACCTCTCTTCGTATCCTCACCCCTTTCCTCGTTCCTTACCCTGGTATATAGTTTAAAGCATGTGCTAATCGCAGGCTGTCAGTTGTCTGAATTGTCCTGTAAATTTGTGTCCCTCACTGAATTATCAAGTCCAACCTCCTAATAAATGGATTCCACTTACTAACTGCTAATTTAGAACCTGTTTTACATTGTTTCTCTGTGTTTTTACTGCCATCTTGGGGTCGATATGCGGTAATGCATGGTACCCTGCAATTTTCTAAAGATAAACAAGGATGCTCACTGGGTGTTTTGGAAACTTTGATGTCTGTTTTTACCAGTGTATTAAAATATGTAAATAAATCATCTTAAATGAGCTGTATGAGAGAATATGAGGGGTTTACTGTGTCAAAGTGCTGACCTAGTGGTTAGAGTAGTGCACCTGAGCTCTGGGAAGTTGCAAGTACCCAGTTTGATCTCCACAGCCACTGTGGGTGTCTGGGCAAGACCCGTATCCCCACACTGCTCTCTGGGTGCCGCACAATGACAGCCCGCTGCTCCCCAAGGGGATGGGTTAAATGCAGAGATACATTTCTCCAGTCTGAGATCAATAAAGTTCAATTATTAAACTACCGTAAGCTATTTCTGTGTTATATATTCAGCTTCCATGTTATCTCAAAATGTTCTTAAATTCCTGGTGAGGAGGGCACTGGGTCTTCCTCATTACGTAAAAGCAATTTCACATAGAGTGCTGCTGTTTGCCCAACCTGGTTACCCCCACACATGGTACATTTATTGCTGCAAAAATGTATAAGATTCCTTAATTTTATCTGGCTGTTAATTATGGGTGGTTCTACATGGAGCCTAACAGGGGCCAGTCCCCCTGTGAATCTGGTCCTGGTCCCTGTTATGGCCCCTGTACTGAAGATATAAAAAAAAAGAAAAAAATCTAATCATGATATGTTCTACTAATTGAATTAAATTAATTTTGACCCATTGCTATTAATTTTTTTATTTTCGATAAAGTAAAATTAACATTTCCAAGCAAAATACACATTTTCTATTCGAATGACAGAAATTTTATTATAACAAAATGAAATGGAAAGTCACAAGTAGCTCTTTGGTTCTGCAGCTCTATTAATATATTATAAATGATAAACTGCTGCCCTGTTTTTTGCTTCCTGCTTTTTGTGCCCCCATGAAAATATGCTGGCCCTGCAGTAAATATGGCCTTGATTACGCCCCTGAAGGTCATACTACACAACCAGGGGATTTCCATGTGACTCTCTGGTATAAATGTAAATGTTCAACTTGATTTTACATTTTCAGTTTTATCTTATTACTCTGATTTCTAATAACACACTAGATCTTATCTACTGTTTCTTGCTAAGAAGAATGTATCTGTGGTGCTTTGTGTTGTGTGTTCTCTGTGCATACATGGATCAACGCACTTAGGTAAAAATAATCAAAACTGTTGACCTATACTTTGATTCCGTACACAGATTTAATCAGTCAATGTTCCATTTTGAAATGTCCTTTTTCTAGAGCAAAACCACTGAGGCTCATGTTGGTTACTAGCTTCTCTCTATGGTTTACCCAAACCGATTCAATGGAGAAACTTGACAAAAGAAATCTATTTAGATTTTATATTTTTTAAAGCCAATAAATCAGAACGATTCATTTTAAGTAGCAATTGAACACATAATTTCATCTGCTATTTTCGTCAGGGTCGTCCTGGGCCTCTTGGCGAAGTTGGACAGCCTGGACCAGATGGGCCACGTGGAGGCATTGGGCCTCGGGGGCCTAAGGGAGAGAAGGGCCACGTTGGGATAAAAGGGCCATCTGGGGCCAAAGGAGACAAAGTGAGTGATTCAACGAAAACAGATTCGAGTGAAAAGTTTAAAAAGGAAAAATAGATAAAATGTTTTTTTATTAGTTTTTTTTATGAGATTGACAATATTATGTGTAAATATGTTTCATTTAGTTTTTCCTCTTATAAGCTAACCACATATTAATGAAGTGGTGTTTCTTGCCAATGTAGGGACCAATGGGAGTGCCTGGATTTCGAGGAAATGATGGAGTGCCTGTAAGTAAATGAATCAATCTTTAACCGCATCAATTTATTGTGTTTTTAGTGCGCTACACTTCAAATTATTAGTTAACTCACAATACTTTGAGCTGGTGTTGATTCCTCCTTCATATTACAGGATTTGCTTTTAAGAATGAAACTATTGTTTCAATTATTAGTGTGTAAGGTAACCTTTGTTACCAGGAGCTGTCACTTTAAAAGCATAAAAAGCTAAAAAAAATAAATAAAAAAAACACTTGACAAGCTTCCATACATCAAACGATGGTGTGTTTGCTATTCTATTAAAATACATGATATGAAATACAAATAAGCGACTAAATAAAGCTGCTATCTTATTTTATCACAAGTAGATCAAATAAATATAGTTTTTAATGTACGGTTTGATAATAAAAAGAGCTATAAATTACATTAGTACCTGAACTAGGTAATCACAGTAAAAGAGAAAGTAGACTTTATCTAAATGTTTATTATATTACTACATAATTTATATAGCGAATTTTAAAAAGCCATGACTTCAAACATGGCCCGTAAAGTTTCTTCAGGATATATACTTTTTTGGGGATTAGAAATGTTTGCCTTTTAAGGACCTAGAAGCAGGTCTCTAAGCATCACCTTTATGAATATGCACTGCACACTGATGGTGTATGAAACGCCAAGGTGCCATACGTGAGCATCTGGTCAGATTTTGCCACAAAGACCTGATAACATTCAACAGCATGCAGACATTAGTTTTTCATTGATGAGGATTTACTCTCCTTAGGATGCTGATGCTTATAGTAGCTCCCTCCCCTTTTCTGGCTCCCCTTTTCTTTCACTTATGTGGCTTTTTGGGGATGCTAATGTGCACGACTTACATTTACAGATCTTTCAGGGGTTGGAAAATTTTATAAAATGATGGAAAAAGTAAACTACTTCTGTCCTGACTCAGAAATGTACATTCCCCCTCTCTCTTTTCATTACCTGTACAGAACAGGGGCACATTAAACGTGCCTGAAATACTTCAAAGGTTGCACTTTTTTTTTTTTATTTCTTTACATTTTTTTCCATGCAAGGCATTTTAGATTCCTGGTTTATCATGGCAAAATAAGAAAAAGGAAAAATTGTAACCTAACTGAGGCCTGGACAGTCTGGGTTTTTATTTTGGACAACTTTGCAACTATTTTAAATTTATGAGATTTCTTATTTGAAATAATATAATTTAGCTTGACTGGAACTAGCTTTGGTATAAGCTGCAGTAACCGTACCATGAGATTGTCACTTACATCCACCTTGTTTCGTATTATGTTAACCCTAAACTAAGTAAGGACAAAAACTTTCAAATGAATTTAGCTTTTAAAATAATCAAGACCTAGCAAAGGATTTCTTTCTACTCCACATCAGTGTTGTTTTTGACACCATCTTTAGTCTTAGTCTTCAGGACAAAAATTATTATTAGTTTTAGTTGCATTTTAATCATTACGATGTGTGATAGTATTAGTCGGTTTTAGTCGACTAAAACTTAAAAGGTCTTGCTTAAGTATGTTTTATTTTGCAAAAAAATAAATAAATAAAAAATCCTTTACAATTTCAAATAACAACCAGATTCTTTACCAGACTGACAGCTCTAGCCTAGATATTCTAATTGCTGGGTATAGAATGCTGTCATGCAGTTCATCATTTCTGTTGATTGAACACTTTGATTTCTAGAATTCAAATAAAGATTTTTATGAATTAATGCCCTACATAATAAAAAAAGTGTCCCAAAAAAGCTGTAAAAATATCAGATCTAGTTCAATACATCATATAGCAGACAGACAACCTAACAACATTTTCAATAAAGGAGTGGTTTTAGACATACAATGCTTCGATCGTAAAGCCAATATTTCCTGATCTTCTATGAATTTTGCATTGCACACAGATCAATAAATTCTTCATTGCTCAAAAAAAAGCAAATACAAAAGAAATATTCTTTCCACTTCGGCAATTTTGGCCTTAATTCTTTAATTTGCCCCTCGGTTACTGGGATAAAAAGAGATTTAAATTACATTAAGGTACATTTAAATACAGAGAGAACCTATATATTTGCCTTGTAATGCCATGAAAATCCAGACCTGTATGAATGAAGATGCTAACTAAAATGTTGACATATTCAAAGGAAACATTTATATCATATTTAAATAGAATGCAATGAAATATTTTCTTTGGATATAATTTAGGAATTCCTCTTGGTAGAAATTAAAGAATGTTTATTATCACCTCTTGTGAGCTGGAAGAAATAAAATGTTGATAGTTATATATTTTATTAAGTAGTGAGAGCAGGAAGAGACGTACTCCTGAGAGTCAATGGGAAGCATAAAAGTCAGACTCTGAGCTACGCGCTCGCAAAGACGCATTTCTGCACAAGCACAGATGGAAGATCAGAGTTTCTTCAGCCTGCAGTACCGGATCCATTGGTGGTCATGCAGAATCTGCAGTGCTGCACGCCAGGTGGAGGGCGTGACTAAATACTTGTCTAACAGATGATACATTTTAAATGTCTGACTTATTTTTATTTAGTCTCGTCTCGTTGATGAAAACTCAAGCCTATGTCTGGGCTTGCAGGTGGCGCAGCGGGTAGCGCGCACAACCCATGTACGAAGGCCTTAGTCCTCGACGCATCCGACCCAGGGTTCGAATCTGACCTGTGGTCCTTTGCTGCATGTTTCTCCCCCTCTCTCACACCCCCTTTCCTGTCAGCCTACTGTTCAAAAAACAAGCCACTAATGCTGTAAAAACTAAAAAGTTATGACTAGTGAGTTTGTTTCAGTGATCCAAGATCCTCGTTTACCTCAGTTATCGACATGAAATCAACAAAAGGATTTGGTCAACCAAGGATTTGGTTGACGAAAAAAGCACAACTCGACTTTTTTTTAACTTAAACGATGTTCTCAAACATTTGTCTTTCAAACAAGTACATTTTCAGTGTGTTCATGCATGATTGATGCCTTAGCAGTTACTCATAAAGTGTCTCTCGTTCTGTAGGGTCACCCTGGTCAGCAGGGCAGCAGAGGATTACCAGGGAACGACGGTTGTAATGGAACCAGAGGAGATCCCGGACCGCCCGGCTATGGCAGTGGGCTTCCCGGGCTCCCTGGATTTCAAGTGAGCTTGGCTGTTCACAATAATGTTTGATTTCATTGTTTTCATTGCTATATTAGCTATAATGACAGGTGCATTCCGCTTATGTTTTTACCTCCAACAGGGACCAACTGGGCCAAAGGGTCAGAAAGGAGACCCCGTATATATCTCAGATGACGGCTCTACGGTAAGGTTGCCTGGGTGACTGTCTCACTTTATTTCTATGCTTGCCCACATAAAACTGAAAGCTAAATATTAAAGACTGTATAAGGCAGCGCTTAGTTTTTTTTCAACTACAGTATTTGCTCTTATTTAATTCTCTAATGTGGTAAAGGTTTTGTTTTTAATTTCTGATTCCATTTTATTTTTCTCCCTACACTTTTTTTGCATTCGTAATATGTCTTTAAATATTTTCTCTATTTTAACTTGTGGAAACATTTTATGTATTTGACTTTCTCATCTTTAAAGTACGTCTTTCTCTAGATAAAAGTCTGAAGAAGGTCATGACTCACTGACTTATTGCTTTTATTGCCCAACCCCTTAAAAAAAAGATGTGTTACATTTTTTTAATCCTTTTCAATCCACACCTTTACTTTTTTCCTGCTAATTTAAACGTTTAAAAATCCTGATTCTATGTTCTTCTTCTCCAATGTGTTTAATCCATTATTATTTTTTCTTATTTAGGGTGTACCAGGCCCACCGGGACCCAGGGGGCCCCCTGTAAGATTTGACTCTCTTTTTACTACACAACACCCTTTCATAACCATTTCATAACCATAACCAGACATGTATAATCTGAGATGTAAACAACACATTTTTTGGCAAACAGAGGTGCAAATGCATCAATTATTGCATGATTTGGGATATTTGTTTGTTTCTCTGCAGGGTTTTAGAGGTCGTGATGGTCCACCTGGTTTCCCAGGTCCAAGAGGACCTAACGGTTATCCTGTATGTAAACTAAGTTCCCCTCCCATCTTTGACTGACTGCAATCACAGATTAAAAATGTTCTAATGAAGCTTCAACTACTGATTGATAGTTAGCAAACAGCTCATTAGAGATTTCTAAATAGTCAAAGACGATTGTAATGATTAATTAACAGTTCTGGATCACAAAAAAGGTCTAAATTCTTGTTAATACTTAGTGAGTTTTGAAGGACTTTAGTTGTTAAGTTTTTTTTTTTTTTTATACAGTGTCCTGTCTGGCAATGTGGCAATAAGAATAATTGTCTTGATGCCAAAAAGAGCCCAACAGATTTTACTTTCACAAGTGTAGCAGTATGGCAATTGCCATATAGCTCCACTTGTTTCATGCATATACATTGCTTTATTATAATTATGCAGGGAGTTTTACAGTTTATATGGACACTGCAATGTAAATAGAGCAGGAAAAAAGAAAAAAAAGAGAAAGGATGAAAGAAAGAAGAGATAGAAAGGAGATAGTGACAAAACATTTTCAGTCTGCTTCATCAGACTTTAGTTGTTAAGTTTAAGTTGTTGCATGGAAAAGATTACATCCTCATTTGAAAATATAGTAACTAATAACCCATTTTCATTTCCTTTTCAAAGTTTATTACAATGAAAAACATCATAAGTGCATCTTAGGTCTTAAAAAATAGAATCCACAAATATTACTGTTCTGGGAAGGCCTCAGAGGATCATTAGAGAACATGAGTGAGCAAACAGCATCATGAGGACATCAGACAGAGGGATAAAGTTGCAGAAAAGCTAAAGCAGATCTGGGTTGGAACTCTGACCTTGCACAGCTAGAAAATAACAGAGATTTGGTCATCCAAATGTCCTAAGAGTGGACAGCTAAGAGGCTCATGGTTACTCTGGAGGAGCTGTAGGGAACAACAAATTACCGTAAGTGAGAAAGAGGGGACAAACATTATGCACTACAAAAATAATCCATAAATAAGTAAAAATTTCTTAAATTAAATGTATTTTCCCTTCGTTTGAGTTTGTAAATAAGATAATTTACCTGTGGAATGAGTATCTTTACTCTTAAAATAAGATAATTAGGCAATATGCACTTGAAATGCAATTGTGTTTTCTTATTTTAAGTGTCAATTGTCTTGTTCCATTGGCAAGATGTCTCTTTTACGTCCTCAATCCAAGAAAATATTACTTCTTTTATCTATATTTGTTTTGATATTTTTTTATATTTTTTTTTTTAGAAAAAATTACTTATATAGATTTTAATTTTTTCCAGTGAGGTAGCCGAAGCCAGACTTGATGGCTGCATCATCAAGCTGTGGGGCTGCCTTTGGTTTAGCAGGGACAGAGCAGCAAGTCAGAGTTAGTCATAAAGTTGAATGGATATGAAGAATGGATCATTCTGAAAGAAAACCTAAAAAAGCTTGATCCTGGAGCTTCCCCTTCCAAAGGAATACTGACCCTGGACTATATCCAGAGACCCAATGATATGGATTAGTTTAAACAATGTTAATGTTTTGGAATGAGAACTGTTGTTCACATTCAGGTTCAATCAATCTGACTGAGATATAGAGATTTTGCCAAGAATGGTAACAAAGTTATAGCTGCTTTTATACGAGCTTCTATTTGTTGGCCTATTGTAAGAAATACATTTCACCTGTAAAACTGAGTCACAATATTTCCTCTTTTTTTGCAGGGACCCCCTGGTCCTGCTGGCCCCCAAGGGCCCATGGTAAGTCTATTACAGTGTGTAGAGACATCTTATCATTTGTTTTACGGTGGGACAGATTACACTTATGTTAAGAAGTTTTCATTATATTAAAAAAAGCTATGTTCTTCTCACTCTCTAATTGTTGTTCAAAAGCCTTCTCTGAACCCGTTTTGTTTTTAGGGAAGCCGTGGTGACATTTATAAAGGAGGGAAAGGAGAAAAGGTATGATGTTAATAACCTAACATATATAATGAGAACAACAAGCTGCTTTTTGAAGCAGAAACCAGTGATAACTTAAATTTACCTGGAAATGTCTGGATGTGTCTGCAGATGGAAATGTTAGTTTTACAATCTGAGTCGATAGAAAATGATGAAAAATGTATTCTTTATGTAGACAAAGCAAAAAGATTGATCTTTAACAGAAATCAGTGGTTAAAACCTAAATGGTTTGGACCTTTAGAGACATTTTGATTTTACATTAGAGAATCTAAGATCTTCGTTTTTTAAACATGGGATGATGGAGAGAGTAAATTCTGTTTTATTACCTGCACACCAGTAAACTCTTAACAGGCCGGTTATGTTTACTGGTTTAATTTACAAAACATACGTTCCCGTTTTTCAGCCTTGCAACACATTCCAAATGAGCATTTTGCCCATACTTTAACTTTCATCAGAAAACAAATCTCCTTCGAGGCGATCAAAATCTGTTAAAGATGAGGTCATGATAAGCAAAAAGGCAGATCTAGTTTGAAGAACCACTTTTTTTGTGTCTCTCAACATTGAAAAACTCTATTTTTTAAATACTCTCAAATTAGAATCAGACAAAGAATTTCATTTCAGTTCCACTTCGCTCACATTGTGCAAAGTTTGAAGTATAATTAATTAGAAGCAAAAACAGGATTTTTTCTCAGAAATGTCCTCTCTAAGGACCTGATCTTCAAAAATGTTGTTTATTAAAACACATGCAGACTTGCTTGCATCCATAGAGCAGATCCTCAAAGAAGTTGCAAAGGGATCTGCATGGTAATTCAGCAGACAGCGCTTGTGTGCTCCTTCATCAAAAGGCAGATCACATTCGAATGACTTAACTACAGTATGCAAATGTAAGTGTACCTGAAAGTGCAAATTAATATGTTTACTACAAGCAAAGCACTATTTTTCAATCTGAATGCAATCATGGCTGTAATATGTTCATCTGATTTTTTAAACATTTAAAAGTCATTGCAAGACGAGAGAGATTGGTGAGATATTCTTTGCGCATGTAAAGCAGTCTTTTTAGATTACCTTCAACACGCCCACTTATTGCACTCACAACTTTATTTTAGGTGGGGGCGATCTGGTGCTCCTTATTTACTGTAGATTTCTTGAAGATCAGGCCTTATGATACAGCTTTATATACAAAGGAGACATTGAGGTTTAATGAGGGTAAATATGCATCGTATTTATTACCAGCAGAAAATCAGGGCCCTCTGTTTAGAGTCCATCAGAGATACAGTTTGAAATGTGTGTGTTTTTAAAGAGATGTTCACTGAATACTGCAACAAGATACACAGATATGGATAAATTCCCCAGAAAATGCACGCATGCATTATGAATACTGCTAAATGAGAGCCAACAGTTTCAGGGTTGATTAGTCTGCAGTGCTGTCTGGAACTTTATCCCATAAGACAGAACAGTTTTTCTGTTGTTTAAAGGTGAAACAAAGTTTTGGGATGTGTTGCAGTGCTTTATTATTTTATAAATCCAAGTTCCTTTTTATTATTTTTTTTTATTTTGCTGTTAGCATGTGCTCTCCAGATTTCTCAGATTAGATAAGCTTCGAAGACTTTAGCAGGGTTTTGGATGTGTTTTTGTTTTTTTTGTGCGTGTGTGTGTATAGTTGTTTATAAGCATGTTAAATTGTGTGAATTCATGTCTGAAATGTCTTCACTGAACCCTGTGCATGCTGGAAATGTTCGGTGGTGGCTTCATAACCTGTATAACTCCCTCCATCCACCTCTGTCCCCTTTTAACATCGCATTGCTGCATCCCTGCACCCTCTGATCGGCACCTCTACTGAACATACTGTCTGTGTTTGTATCCTGAATGACATAAAAAGATCACCCCCAACCTTTGCTTGATTCAGTCTGTAATTTTTTTTTTTTATTTTTTTCTTTATATTACTTGGGTTGCCACCATGACAATAACAACTTCTGTGAAAGTTGAAGAAAGGAACAAGTTTTAAAATGGAGACGGAGAGAAATCTAGGCTTTGATTTTTTTTTTTCCCTTAGTCCTCATATTTGTAGAGTTGTTTGTTGTTTGGTGGCTTCACACGTATTTTATTTACTGAGGAATGGCAGCTCTGGGATTTTATCAATCAAAAATTAATATAGAAACTCATATAAAATGTCCAGTTTTTGCCAAAATTGCGAGGAACACCAGAAAAGTTTGGAAATGTCAGAGCTGTCACTCCGGAGGATAATCTGTGGGCTGTAACTGGCTGCTGGAATCACTGCTCCCTCTTCCTGCATCGTATTATTTGATTGTCTCGATCATTTGATGGGGAATCCCCTTCACATCCCATTCATTCACCTTCCAAAACCCACCTACTCATCCATCCAGCTCAGCCACACACATCTACTAACATTAATCTTGCTCACACGATGCATGTATGGTATGTTGAAGCAAATCCTCATACACTGATTAAGATTCAGGGCATGAAGTGCGAGTGGGAACAGCTGGGTCTGCTGTCTGAAAAAAGAAAAAAATGTGTTTTTGTGTTTAAAATTTCCTTTAATTGTATAACTGAAGAAAAAAAAACACCTCTAAAAGCACATCTCTTCATCTTAATCTTTTCTCTTATTTTTTCCTTGCTTCATTTCTTCTCTATCCTCATGATGTTTTTATCCTTTCTTAAAAAATAGATAGACTTTAGATTATTTTTATTTTAAACCTTAAAAACCTTAATTCAAACCAGCGATATTTGACTATCTTGTGTTTGCCTTTTCTTCTTCTTCGATAAATGTATTTGTTAATCTGGAAAGTATAAAACAGGGGGACCGGGTGGGATTTGATCCCCAGACAAAAGTTATGCGTGCTGACCAGTCAGCCAAAGGGATATCCCCTTGGCGAAGTTACCAAGGTGCATCATCAGCCAGAGCTATAGTGACAGGCTTTTTGCTAATTCACAACATGTAAACTCAATGCACTTTACTGCAGTCAGACAGGTTAAAAGTTTCCATACAAGGAAACCAGCTGATTGCATCTAGTCATTAACTGAGCATGTAGCAACAGCAGACATTTGCTTGACTCTACAGCAATCCCTCACACTGAGTATGGATGCAGCAACACTGGAGAAGAAAAAATATCACATTTAACTGAAAGAAACCTCCACCCACAACCATGGATAAGTGTACATATGGTTAGTCACAGTAAGCCCATTGAGCCCATATTTCGAGGAGAGAAACAGGACTAAACGGTAAAACGAAGGCCCAAATCTAGCATCTATAATGGAAGTTGAAAACCGCAGCCTCCCTCCAGCTAAACATGGCGCCCCATCAGCTAAAGTTATTATGACGAGAACAAACTGAGATAGCATAAACTTTCAAGTTGAACTAAGAAATACTGCAGAATTGGAGGATAGAAGTAGAATATAGTCGAATTATAAAAGGTGGGCCCTATGTCCTCCAGCAGCCTAAGCCTATAGCAGCAAAACTACATTATTCTGTAATGAAGGGTTTATTAAATGGCTACCATCTTCAGTGTTTTCCTCTAAATACAGTAAAGATAAAAAGGAGAACAGATTATTTAAAATGTGTTACTGTATTAACCTATGATAGTCTGCAGGGGTATTTTCTTCTCTTGGGGAAGAATAACTCAATTAAATTATGTTTGAAGCTCAAAAATGACATGGTTTTGAAAAAATATTATTTATTTAAAATCAATGCCATGTCTAGTCCAAAACCAGTTTGGGATCAATGAACACCTAAAATCAAAGTATCAACCATCTTTCTGTTGATTTTAATTTAAAGAACTTGGGGTTAGCCTCTCCTCTTACCCTTAGCATCAAACTGCATATTTGGTAGGCCTATAATGGTAGGTTGTTTTGAGGTGTAAAATCATGCTACCTGTCTTTGTGCCCAAAATCTCAGTCTATGTCTCTTGTAGCTATACCACTTTTCTCCAAAATACATTTGACTGGTCCAAGATACTAGATTCAAATATATGTCAAGCTTAAAAGATGTATATTCTGTGCCATCACAGTCAATGCCTGAGTTAAACTTACTTTACTGTGGACAGTTGTTTTCAGGAGGTATTCAACTATGTTACTTTAGTAAAAGTGTTGATACTCAATGTCAAATCTTACTCATTTAAAAGTAAAAGTTATTAGATCAAAAATCTACTCAAGTTAAACTTACAAAGTACTCACTTTGAAATTACTTAAGCATTCAAAAGTACATGCATTTAAAAGTACTTAAATATTCAAAAGTACAAATTTAATTTTATAATAGTACAGTGCATTTTTTTGCAGAAATTTTATAGAACCTTGTAACTTTCAGAAACCACCTGATCTATTACTTATCCATAGAACCGCTCTGCTGCAAATTATACACCACTTGCAAAGAAGTTCAAATAAAAAAAAAAATGCCAAAAAAAAATAAGGACAAGTTTTTATTCTTTCTTTATTTTTTTTTAATCTAAAACAGCAAAAAGAAAATCGTAAACCACCGTTATTCCATGATTATTCTTTTTTTTTCTTCATTTATTATGTTCACACAAAAAAAAAGTTTTTTAGATTTCAAAGGCAATAACCTAAATAATACATATTCTTTTGGGGGATAGAATTGCAAAATTGAGAGAAAATGTGATGGGTGCAAATCAAAGGCAACATAAAGCTATAAAGCCAAAAGGCAAATCTAAAAAACAAGGTTAAGACAACAAATTTGAAAGGCAAGAGCAAAAAAAGAATAAATGTAACTTTGACAGATGAATATCCCGAGAAGATCAAAATAATCAACAATTGGAATGAAAGAATGCAGGCAAAGGCATCCATGGTTTCATAGTGCATACATGCATACATTTTGGGTTTTTTCCCCCTGCAGTTTAGAGCCTTGTCCAGCAGATGGCGCACTAGACAGCTGTCCTTTTGGCCTGTTGGAGTAAATACATGAAATTTCAATAAAACACCATATTTTCTTATGTTGATAAAGCAGGTTAATGATAAGCTTCTGGACTTACCTTGATCTTTAGCAGTTGATTTAAATGCAGTACAGTATTTCTGGTAAGATGAAAAGCTTGTGAAAAGCTAATTTATATTTTGGGGTAACTTCTTAAAAGACCATTACCAAATGAACAGTTTTGACCATTTGTAATTCTAAAGAGAATTAACCATTTATTAAGAATTTCTGAGCCAAAAAAGTTTTGGAAAATATTTTTATTGTATTATTTCATCCTAAAACAGAACAGATTAAATAAAGCATTAATTTAAGGTACAGCATTTATACCAATAATTAGATTTAAATGTTATAAAACAATTAGCAGGAATATTAGCACTATATATCCAAGTTTAAACCTCAACTCTAAAATAACTAACATTAAGAAGTAAATTGGAAAACAAATTAATCCATAATATGTAAATTAAATAAATAATTCTGAGCAACAGTATTTAACGCTCTACCCTCTTAATTTTCCTTATTTTATTTCCTTTTTCTCTCCTCTATTCCATCTTTCTATTTTTTTCCTCTACTTCACTCATTTCCTTCTCCATTCCTCAAACCCCTCACACCAGCTGATTGGCTAACCGTGTGTTGTATGTATTTCGGACTCCAGGGCGACGTGGGTCTTCCCGGACCCAGTGGTTCTCCCGGTGACGGCTCGCTAAGCGCTGAAAAAGTTGTCACTATCTACAAAGGAAATAAGGTAACAAAGTGAGGGAAGGGTTGAGGATGCAGCACTGTCACCACACAAACTCACACACAGTGCATCACACAGATACGCTGGGGTCTCGACAGAGAAAAGATGAAAATAAGATGTGTCAGCAGGTTCAAGAAAAGAAAGAGGAGCAGTGATTGCAGCAAACTTTGCAGCCAATGGTGGGAAGAATGGGAAGGACACAAGGAGGAGGAGGAAGGAGAGAGGTGTAAATAGGAAGAGGTTTATCTAGGATGCACCCTTAAGATTTTATTCTCAATTTTAGTTTGCAATGTTGAGCTGATGTGAGCGATATGTATTAGTAATTGTTTTCTCCAAACAAAACTTGGTTTTAGTTGCTGCTGTAATGCATTTTTAGACATATAAAAAGATAAAGGATTGGGAAGTTTTTCATTGTTTACATTAGTCCGCTGCTTGACCAATAAAATGCATTTTCCTTATAAATGTGGAACCATTTTGTAAAGAAAGGAGACGCCTTTCGGAATAAACCGACTGGTGCCAGACAGCTTTTTTTTGCAGCATAGAAACATTAATATTAAATATGTTTCATTACTCTTTGCCTCTTTTTCGTTATTATTGAGGAAAAGAATATAAGGACTCCTTTCCAGCAAAGGTCAAGTCTTTATTAAAAGCCATTAAGGTGGAAAAAGGGAGGCTCGAAAGATCGGAGCATAGATAAATAAATCTAAAATGCTAAAGAAAAAAAAATAAAAGGGCCACCAACAGACTATGTGTGTAAAATAAAGCAACTTTAGCATAAAATAATTCAGCCACTGTAAATAGGCTCTTTACGGCTGGAATGTTATAATAGCAATAATTTAGTCATACAATTAGATTAAGAAACACAATGATTAAAAGAATTCGTTATTTTTTAATTATACTTTTTATTTAGAACAGCCCAGATTCTCCTCTCTCCTCCACACCCCCTGCTCTTCATCCTCCTTTGTGGCTCCCCTTTCCATGTCCATCCTCCATTCAATACACCAAAGCTAAACAGACGCTTGCCAGTGCCTTTCCTGTCTTTCCTCGCCACCACCGAAATAATCAGAACTCAGGGCATGTAAACAGCCTCTCTCTTCCATGATCACGTCATGCAGGGAGACGTGGGCTTGCCCGGCGAGCCCGGTCGGCCGTTGATCAACGGCATTGTGGAGTTTGTGGGTTTTTCCAAAGGAGACAAAGGAATGCAGGTTTGTTGAACCGAAAATCCATTTATTTAACAGCGAGTAAGTTCCACAACAGTTTGATACCAGAGTGGAAGCAGAAACTTGAGGGGATGACGACCGATAGAACTTCCATGGTTACATTGACACAACACTACACCTATTTATGAAGCTAAGGATTAATAGTAATAGACTATTTATGTTTTTTACTAGAACTATTGATTGACATCACTAAATATCCCCCATTTTTATGCCAATTTCAGAAGAAATATGCAGGAAATGCAAATGAGGGTTAATCAGAACTCTTTCTCATTTATATGTGAATATCCTAAAGAATAACCCCAGCTGTTTAGAACCTTTTGCATTGAAGAAAACATGAAAGAAAACCATTTTTTTTACTTACAAAGTGCCGCAAGTATTTTTATGTTTTTCTATGTTTCCCAAGTTGACGGTAGCAAAGAAAAAATGAAATGGATCACACCACAATTGTACCCCAAACTAGAAACCAATTAAAACTTCCACTTTCATAAAAAAAAAAATATTCTTAATTGATTTATATGTTGAAGGAAAGGGTGCTATTAAGGCTATTAAAACAAAAACAGCAGCTTCCTAACATTTCTTTTCAGTATTGAATAAATATAGTCAGTTGAATTAGAAAAGTAAGAAATGATAAAACTGCAATAAAATATCTATTTAATTTGAGACTTAATTAATTAGACATCCCATACTGTACTGCACTGCATCAAAGTACAGACTTTCAGGGTACAGTGAAGGTTTGATTTTAAAGCAGCTTTTGGAGCAGATAGATTATTCAGTCAAACAGGAAACAGAAAAATGTCACTTTCTTATTGCTTTCTGACTTCAGAACTACTAAGCCTCATAAAAGAGGGATGGATTTTAAAAGTGCAGCTTTGTTCATTTTAAACAGTTGCTCTTTTTTTACTTCTCCTGCTTTAGTCTTTTTGTAAAATTTTTGAGCTACTCAGGAAAAACCTGATTTAAAAACAAGTGAAAGAAAAATCAATAAGTGTATTTTCTCTTCTTTAGAGCCGGTAAGTGTAATCTTGGTCACTAGGTCCCCGTGTGTAAAAAGGAGTGCTACTGCATTGAAATTGAAAAAGCTTTTTGTTTTTCTCTATATATATATATATATATATATGTTAGTTAACACCTTTTTATTATGGTTATATTGCCTCTTTTTTTGTGTTGGTGCTGTATTCTGCAAAATCTTATCAAAAAAAAAAAAAAAAATTAAAAAGCTGCACTGCGCTATAATCTGGTGTAATAACACTGCAATAACTTATACTATTTCTCTAATAATGAATTTCTCCTTTGTAAGATCAATAAAGTTCTATTCTATTCTAAAATTAGGTCATTATATATAGTGCACTGCAAAGAAGATAATGTAAATGTTTTATTTAACTATAAATAAGTGAATACACAACCTTCTGTGGTTTTAGGTGAGACCTTATTATGATTGTCTCTACAAATCATTACATTTGTTTTTATTTACCAAGTGATAGAAATGGCAAATACATTTAATACCTACTCATTAATTGATTATAAGTGAGGAAATCATTTAACTCTGAAGTTTTTTTTATACAAAGTGAATGTTTCTAATTCCAATTTATGAAATATTTAATGCAAATTTGCTACTTTAACAACATAGACAGAAGTGATGCAGGATATACGCCTAATTATGGAAGAAATCATATGCATCTTTGCTATTTAACCTTAAGTGTTTGGATTTTGTTGCAGCTGTTTATTTGGACATGTAACTGCATGATGTATCGTATTGACAATGCTTCCATTTATACCCATCAGAGGGTTATTTGGAAATAATGGTAAAAAAAAAAATTACACTGGTAAAATGTTTACAAATATTGACATGTAAGACATCGTTGGAAAGCTTAGATTCCCCACAATTTATCCACCAATTTCATTTTATGGACATAGCGAGCATCAAAGCACAATTAACACAGATACAGCAGCATGTCAAAATGTAAACATGACAAAGCAGCCACAACAAGCAAGCATGATTTTATTACTGCTGTTCAAAAAATACCTATTTTTTTCGAGAATAAAAACAATGACTTTGATTCATGTTTGAACTGATGAAGCTTGGCCTGTGTTCTACTCAACCAGTCTTCATGTATATATTCAGAAACTAGAAGCTGTTAGCTTTCAAATAATGTATCACATGTAATTTGGGCTTACAGTTCCTAAGTTATTTGCTTTTTTTATTTGGGTATGAATACTAGTTGAGAATTTCCTAAAATGTTAGTAATTGAAACAAAATTGAATTCGAAGCAAAAATAATTATGTAAGTTGAAAAAGTAGGCAGTTAACATCAGAATGTATCTCTGCTGTTTATGAAGATTATTATTAGTTATGATATGTAAAGGTCTAAGTAAATGTTTGTTTAAGGGGCAAAATGAATGTATGGAGGGATTTAATTAAACCTGCCTCACAGCCAATTGAATATGATCAAAAAATCAAAATCTGAATCTTAAAACACTAGCTATAACGCCACGTGGCCCTAATTTTACAAATATGACCCATAAGCCACAGTGGAACCTATACTGCATACTGGTTTTTGGTGTTAGCTAGCGCAAATATACATTTTTAAATCAATAAATGATGCAACTCCGGTGTATTTTGTGGAGTTTCAAAGGTAAGCTTTCAAAGAAGATAACATTTTCTTTAGTGATTATTTGTACTGCGTTTAAAACAAAGAATGTCTGGCTTTTCTGTTACTCTCCTTAGGGTGATCCAGGACCAAAGGGACGGAAAGGAGATCCTGGAAGGTTTGGACCTCCTGTAAGTATCGCTACAGAATCTCTATGTCAGGTTTGGTGGAAGTTATTTGAGGACCCCAATGCAGAGAAGAAAGGAGGCAGAGATGAGGTTTGCTGATTTAATAATGCTCCAAAGGACAAGAGAAGCAAAAATCCACAAACAAAATACAGAAAGCCAAAATCCAGAAGATGCCAGGGAAAACACAAATGAGAAGCAAAGAAATGACAAGGAACCAGCAAACAGTAACTGAAGAGAAGGGAAATGAATGGGAGACTGAATAAAGACCAGGCTAATCAGTAGATTGGGAGCAGGTGTGGACAGAGGAGTCTAGAAGGGAGCTAGGAGAAGGATACGGACACAAGAAGGCAACAGAGAGCAAACAAGAAATATATAAGAACTCAAAAGCAACTATAACACCAAATGGAAATAAAACCAATGAAAATTCAAAAAGAAAACTTTAACAGCACCGAAACCATGACACTCTACCCCCATTCAGAAGGAATTTTATATCAACAAACATCAGTTAAACATGAGCAAACCATACCTTTGTAAGCACTTTAAGAAATATTTTCCCTTAAGATACATTTTAACTTGTTTCTCTTATTTAATTGCAGGGACCTTTTGGTTATCCAGGTGAATATGGGGAAAAAGGCATTCCTGGATACCCAGGACCAAGAGTAAGGCTACGTGCTGAACAAATTTATTTTTTCTTTCTTTAGTTTTGTCCACTTTAAATGCATCTAATCTTTTATTTTGCCTTTATCCTGTGGTTGATGTTGTCCCTATTTTAAACAGGGTCCTTCGGGGTTTACTGGACCTCCTGGTGCTCCTGGACAAGACGTATGTTTTCTTAAACTTTAATGAGTCTTTATAAATTTGTACTCTCCCACAAATTTATTGCAAATATTCTTGTTTTTAATGATAAATTATAAATTTAGATATCGAAAGGAAATTGAAACTATTTTTTTAAATTACCCATTCTTATAGAAATATTTTACACAAAGAATAAATACCCATTATTAAAATGTATGGTATCTAAAAAAAAATGTCATATTTCAAATTCATACCGCAAAGTTGATGCTCAATAGTTGATTCCCAAATAAAGGGAAAAGAGGACGTTTCATTAAAGGTATCTTCTTTATTTTAAGGGATTACCGGGAGATCCAGGTTTCCCAGGACAAAACGGATTTCCAGGAATCAAGGTAAAACCTGTATAGTATATATCATAAAAAAGTGTTATTGTGTTATATACATCCTAGTAAACACAGGGGATAGATAAAATAAATTTTACTGAATATAATGATGGGACAAAGTACCCTATTTCTTTTTTAATAAAGCAAAATTATAATACAAAGGGAATCTGTAAATCAATTTTATATCTATGATTTTATTGATTAGGAAAATGTTATCTGCACCAAGACTACGGGAAAAAGTAATTGACAAAGAAAAGTTAATAGTCTGAGGCTACTCTGCTTCTTCGGGTTACGGTTGACTCCTCACTCAGAAAAGCAAAGTGATGGTTTTGAGATATTGTAAAGTCTTGGTGCAATGTTCTTGTTAAAGGCAACGCATTTTATCCACCTTGCTTTCTATAGGGGCTATAGGGGGCCCAGTGGCGCTTATTCTACAATTTTCTTACCGGTACTTCTATCAGTCAGTGGTGGCTCTGTGTGTGTATATATGAACCCTAGTCAGCCTCGGCACATGGCTGCTCACACTGAGCCTGGTTCTGCTGGAGGTTTCTTCCTGTTAAAAGGGACTTTTTCCTCTCCACTGTCGCTACAATCATGCTTAATGTGAGGGATTGCCTTCGAGTCAATGAGTCGATGCAATCAACTGGTTTTCCTTAGATAGAAAACCTAGAATCAATTTGACTGTATGATCTGGTGAACTGTAAAGTGCATTGAGATGACATGTGTTGTGAATTGGCGCTATATAAATAAACTGAATTGGAAATGGAATATAGTAATATATACTGTTAGGGACCAACAATGGATTTCAAGGGGTTAATATCACCACTTTCACAGTCTAAAAAAAGAAATCACAAATAGTATTAAAATGTGAAATATAACAAGCAAAGGTATAACCAGGAGGAAGATTAGTGTGAGGTTGAATACAGAGATCAGTTAAGCAAGAAGCCACAGCTCTACCATATTTATATCATCAAGAGCCATTCAGAGTCAATATGCATCTAACTACCAGAAAATGTAGCGCATAAAGCATGAAAATAAAATCTATCACACTCATATTTAAAAAGAAAATCCATTGAAGGAGATTTTGTTCTCTGTTTTGTTTTTTACCTTTGTGAACATCCCACAGGGAGAAAGAGGTGAAGTCGGACTCCCGGGACCTGCAATTTTTAACAATGGTTTTGGACCTTATGTTCAAGGTAACTCATACACAGTTACTCTACTCGTATAGCCTGGATTTAAAGTCGTGCAAGTGTTTCAGATGGTCATGTCATTTGTTATTCACTGCAGGATCTCCGGGTGATCCGGGTTTTCCCGGTCGCCCAGGTGTCCGAGGCGACCAGGGGTTTCAAGGATCGGTTGGACCTCCAGGCCCTCCAGGCCCTTTTCGCATTGGTAATGATGGCAGACTTGTGGAGAATTTTTTCGGTCAAATGATTATAGGACATCCATTCACTCTCCAGATAGACTGCATTGCATAGACATTTGAACATATTCAGACCATGTTGAATACAAAATATCAATTCCTCAATCAACCCAATGTACCATGTTATGATGAAAGGTCAGTTATGCCTTTTTTCACTCTGGTGGCAGCTTTTGGGCTATGTCTGCACCAGCTGTACACAGCTGGAGACAAAAATCTTTGCTGATTTATCTTAATCAGTGAGGAAGGGGATTAATTGTAACATATCTTTTAATGTCTTGTTTGTCTTGTTTATGTCTTGTTGTATTTTTGAGTATGCATATTGAGAAACGGTGGAATTCAAACTGAATTACAATGATAAATCTAGTTTATTCTAGGGCAATCCAGTAATACTTCCTCTTTTGTTACTTATCCTTTCTTTTGTCCATTGTAGGTTTTTTGCTCTTATGATTCCATCTATCGTCCTGTGTTACTTGTTTTTTTATTGTATTGCGTTCGTCCTTCTTTCCTTACCACTGCCCTGCACTATCTTCTTCCTTTCTTCCCTCCCATCTTTGAATCCTAACTTTCTTTCCTGTTTTACTGTCCTCTCTTATGACTTACATCCCATCTGGTTTTGTTTATCCTTGTTGTTTAATCTTATTTCCTTTTCCCCTTCATTGTGTCCTTTTGATTCCTATACACACAAAAATACAATAAATCACCAAAATTTTATGATTTTTCTTATTTTTTTACGTAACAAATTCCGATTGATTCTGTAGATAATTTGAACACAAATCTTTTGAATAAAAATATGCATATTCATTTTTATAATAAAGCATATTTGTGTTAAATATGTAATCATCAGGTTTATGTATTTAGAATTCTTAAGGTTTACTTACACAAAATTAATACTAATGAGTGTATCTACGGTATTTAGACGTTATTTTTTGAAATGCATATAGGTTACCGGATTTTTATACTATTCAGGAAAAAAACGTTATGTATTTAAAATAGATACACTCATTAGTATTCATTCTGAGTAAGTATACTTTATTGTTTCTAAATACATAAACCTGAAAATTATGTATTTTAGTAAATAATTTATGGTAAACTAATGAATATGCATCATATAAGGTTTATTTCAATAGGTTTGTGTTAGAATTATCTAAAAAAAAATAAGTAAATGGGGATTTTTTTATGTAGTAAAGCAACATAAATGTTGAAATTTGGGTAAAACATTTTTATATGTATTATCTTTTCTTGCAATTTTTGGGTTTTTTCAGGCTATGTATTTAAAACATGTCTATTGTACTTTTTTTAATGCATAGCAAGCATTGAAGTTTTACATTTTAAGGTGAATGGATGGTTGAGTCTGGGAAAATATGAATGTTTATGGGACAAAAATGTAGGATCTGTAAACTTCACAACAAATCTCTCCTGTCTTTTCCACTCCTAGGTCCTCATTTTGATCTGTTTTTCTCCAAAAACTCTCTGAAACCATAACAGAACAGCTGTCTTCATACTTACATTTTAATTACAGAAAGGTGGAATCACAGGGCTTAGAGCAAAAGTGACAGAATACAAACACACCAAAATGTATATCATATTTATTTGCAGAGAAACTGTAAATAATGCTCTCAGTTCTTACTAGAATGTTTTGGTGGAGCACCCAAATGAGGACCCAAATGCAGAGATGAGGAGGCAGAGATGGGTTTGCAGATTGAATATGGTTCCGTGGGCAACAGAGGCAAGAATCCAAGAAAAAAAATAAGAAACCAAAAAATCAGAAGACGCCAGGGAGAAACAACACATGGGGAGCAAGTAATGAAGCAACAAAAACAAGTAACCAGCAATGAGGAACTGCAGAGGTGGTGTATATATGGGAAACAGAACAAAGGATGGGCTAATGAGCTCATATGGAGCAGGTGGGAATAGAACTAACTAGAAGGGAGCCAAGGGGAAAGGAAACACAACACAACACTACCAGACAACATCCAAAATAACGCACGATACAAAGAAAACAAAAATAAACCAAAATAGAGGGCAGAACCCTGGCAAATGTATTGTATCTTTGGTTAATGTGAAAATGTTCAAAGGGTATAAATACTTTTCCAAGAATTTGTAGATGAAGTAAGTATTATTTGGTAAACAGAAATGGCATTTCTGCTTGCAGGTCCTCCAGGATCTCCTGGTTTTCCTGGTAACGAAGGCCAAAAAGGAGAAAAGGGTGACCCAGGCGTACCTAAATACGGCCCTGAGGGTTTCCAAGGTCTCCCTGGACGTCCTGGACGCCCTGGACCTCCTGGTCCTCCTGGACAAATCAACCCAGGTACTCTTTCATAGAGCAATGTTAGAAAACGTTGTTGATCCTTCCCTTTCCAGGATGCCATGAAGATGAACCCAGCTACCAGCGTCTCTAGTTGTTTTCATTGTTTGTGGTTGTAAGGGTCTGATTCAAGCCTTGTTCCACAGCTGAAACCGGTGTGAAATTAGTTGCTGCTTCACCTTTTATATAATTGTTTTTCTTTGCGGACCACATGGCTAAGAATACAAGGTAAGAAAGAGTGCAAGTTTAAACCATAACAGCTGTCTGAATTTGCTGTTGTCCAAGGCCCAAACCCGGATCCCTGTGACATACGTCCTCCAGTCCCAACCGCAGGTTAGTTCCTCAGGTACACTAAATGGGGCGCCATTCAGACCCTCAAACAAAGAATCAAAGCATCTTTCATCTTTCAATACTCCACTGCTAAAATGCTGGGGTTTTTTGGTGGCCGTTTTTTTTCACTGTTTTTATTTATTTTTTTGCACTTTTTACTCTTTGCAGGGAATGGCAGTAAAAAGAGAAGCAGGCTGCTACAAGCTTCAGACTTGGATAGGAGTATCACTCTAATCCAAGCTGCTTTTCTCATCTCTGGCCGCAAGGTGTCACCTGCTGTTAACATATATCACTGGTTTTACATAAAGGGTTAAGGGTACGGGAGCTGCTTTAGGTCATTGTGCTCTAAAAGAGGCACTGCAATTGCTTCTTTTCTTAGCTATTTTGACAGTAGCTCCTCACCTAAATAATATTCCTGCAGACTTGATCACTTATATCATCTGAGTGTTTCCCAGCATATACTATGGTACTTGTCAAGCAGTTCCCAACTGTTAAAATCTATGTAAAACCACTGAATATGTACTTGCCAAATGCATTGGTGTTTTACTGCGCCCTCCTCATTTATAGCAACCCCTGGTAAAGACGTGTAAAAACACCATTAATTAATTCAGATTTTGCTGCCTTAAAACAGGATCTCACATTTAAACCTGAAAGCATTACACCTAATAGCATTTTTTTTGCATTTTGAACTTCACTCGTTTAGGTTAGTCAAAATGTTAATTTGTTATCTGTGACTTTGGTTTTCAGTTGGATTTAATGAGATATAAAACAGAGGCCAGTCTGTATTTGTTGCAAAATGGGAAAGACATGAAAGCATGCAGTTTCACTATTCCAGCGACAGAGATTTGTCTTCCAGAAAAGAATCCGTCCAATCCTGCAGTTTGAGCAAGAATTGTAAAGTTTAACTCAGCTGTCATCGTGAGAACCATTAAGCACCCAGGTTCATTTTTTTTGTGACATATGAGATGGATGGTAAACATAAAGGAAGTATCATGAGTTTATCACAGAAAAGAAGAAAAAAAAGGATTTTTGCACATTGTTACCATGGGCAATAAATATTATGGAGGTTGCTTTAAGTTTTATATGACGTGAAAATGTCATTGCTTTAAACAGAAGCCTTTCACATTGCACCAGCAGCTCGAAACCTGATGTAAGAGCAGAGCCGACTAACGCTGATTTTGCTCTGTGACACTCTGCTTCACTTGCACTGCCTGATTGTTGTTGTTTTTTATGTTATTGCATGTTTCTTGGGGAAAAATGTTTCCCCAAGAACAAAAGTTCATTGTCATCTACTGTCCCATTATTTTCTTTCATATCAGTCACACAGTTCTAATGTCAACAAAGGAACAGATATTAATTTATGAAATTGTTGAACAAACTGAAATACCTTTTCTTGTCTAAGTAAGCATCTGTGTTTGTTGTGTTTTTTTACAGTTCCCTCCCCCAGACCCCAAGGTCCCCCTGGAATACCAGGACCACCTGGCCAAATAGGATTCCCGGGAGTCAAGGGATCTAAAGGCTTTAGAGGTACGCATAAAAACTGTATTCATGGAAAATTATCATTTCTCAAATTCCAGCATATCATTTTCCTGTAATAATTGTATTTTTCAAAATAGCAGAATAGCTGCTTGAAGTTTGATTCACAAAGTAGGTCTGCAATTTAAAAGTTTCCTACTTTAGTTGCTTTTTATCTTCTTTTTATCTTATCATCCTCCAATATTCCAAAATACTTGCTTTATTATAAAGATTTTTTCTTTGTACTCCAATGAACCAACCTTGACTCAACCCCAGATATTCATTTTTTTTTTTCAGCTTGACTTGACTTATATAAACCCTCCCCTTTTTTTAATCAACTAGATTCAAAGGGGGGTTGTAATATGGGCCATGTGGCTCATTGCCCAGGGCGCTTCTTATAAAGGGCAGCCCTTTTGAGTTCAGTGACAAAGTTAAGCTTGCGAGGGTTAATTTCAAATATTTAAAGCAATTTACAGTGAAACTGATGGAAACTTTATTCTGTTCTAACAATTTGTTTCCTTTGTGCTTTTAGAGGGAGGGGCTTCCTCAAGTTGCAGTTTGTGTCAGAGCCATAATCAAGTCATATAGATTAATTTAGCTTTCTTGTTTCTCAATTAGGTGATCCTGGTAATTGTGAATGTCAAGGAGAGGACAGAGGTCAACCTGGGTTACCTGGACCTCAAGGACCCGTTGGGAGTCCTGGCTTTCCAGGACGTAAAGGTGCGCCTGGTGACCCGGGCTCTCCCGGTTTCAACGGACGTGAAGGACCTACTGTAAGTAATATTTTAGAAGCTATCCTTTAAGACACAATATGTCATGTTCAAACTGGAAATACGTGCTGCTTAAAATGGTTGGATGTAAGTTTCTTAGGTTTACCGGATACCTGTTTCTTTTACAGGGTCGTCCAGGTGAAAGGGGATTTTTTGGGCGTAAAGGAGAGAAAGGAGAGCCATACTACGGTGGTTTTGGTGTAAAGGGAGAACAAGGCTCTCCTGGACTTAGAGGACCTACAGGTGAAACAGGAAAACCTGGCAGAGATGGACGACCTGGCTTCCCTGGACCCCCAGGACCCCCAGTAAGTGTTTACAATTCTTTAAAAAAAAAATGTTTCCATCCACCTTCTTCCGCTTATTCGGGGTAGGGTCTTGGGGGTTGCAGCCTCAGTAAGAAGCCACAGATGTCCCTCTCCCAAACTACTTGTGCCAGCTCCTCCAGGGGAATCTCAAGGCTAGCCAAGAAACATAGTCCCTTCAGCGTGTCTTGGGTCTCCCTCTGGGTCTCCTCCTGGTGGGACGTGCCTGGAACACCTCACCAGGGAGGCGTCCAGGCCTTCAACTGGCTCCTCTTGAATAAAATTGAAATCTTATGATTTTTAAGCTGATTTTCTTTTCATTTTCTTAACTTTCTTTCCTCTTTTTTTTCGCGCTTTCCTTAAGGGGGATGGTGGTTACGGCACAATAGGAGAGAAAGGTTTCCCTGGCTTTGCTGGACCCAAAGGCCGCCCCGGTGCCCCTGGGGATCCTGGCCGTGGCTACAATGGAGCACCTGGCATCCGAGGCGAACCTGGAGAGCCGGGCATACCAGGGTTTCCAGGACTTCCAGGTTTACCTGGTGAAAAAGGTAAGTGGTGACAGGGACAAACATCTGGCTGAGACTATGACAGATTGGGAACAATTTGAATCTCTGTCATGTTCTTCCCACAGGATAGCAATCAGAATCACACACTGTCAGCTTTGTTTGTATCTTTGTAACAAACTTAAAAATCAGCTGATATTTTAAAGGGACAGATATTATATAGACCTTATTGATCTAGGTTTGAAACACTCCAAGACTTTAGGAGAGTTGAGACTCTGTCAGGATTTCCTTTACTGATCAGCTCCCTGCCCTTTGTGCCTTGGAATGCTGTCATATGCTTTACCAATATGCTTTTATTCATAGGTCAATAATCCACATGCTTCTTTAGAGGAATGAATGACGATAATAATGATACTGTAATTACTGACATAAACTGTTGTGCTTCTTTAGTCTCAGAGAATAAGAACATGGTATTATTTCTTTCTAATTGATACGAGGTGCATGGCTGACTTAGTGAATATTTTGTTTTCCTGGTCATTCTTACACAGTCTTTCAAAAAGTCTGAAATTGTAGCATTAAGAACTAAAGCAATTCACTTTTACTTATCTTAAGTCCCTTTTGGGCGTGACTCACCAAAGACAATTGCATAATTGTCAAGAGAGACATAAAGATGCATTTTTACATTAAAGAATCTGAAAACTGTGCACAGGTAATCTAGATACAATTACAGCTGCAAGTCCTTTGCAGCAGTAGTTGACACTGAAATCGGTGATGTACGGGGGGGGGGGGTTTCTCCGCCTTGTGATCCAGTTGTTAAAAAATGTATGCTAAAGTTCTTTAGTGAGCCAGCATGTGTGTTAAACTGCCCTCTTGGAAGCCAAAACACACATTCTAGTGCCCCCTTGGGAGCCAAGATGCATGCTAAAGTGCAGTTTTGGGAGCTTAGACACATGTTCAAGTGCCCTCTCGGAAGACATAACACATTTTCATTTGCCCACTTGGGAGCGAAAACGCATGCTAAAATGCTCCCTTGGGAGCCAATGTTAGATTGCCCTCTCGGGATCGAAAGTGCATGATAAAGTGCCCTTTACAGTGGTGAGGACAAGCTATATGTGCCCTCTTTTGTTTTTTCCCCACTGCCCTTAAAAAAGTCTGTTCAGACCACTGCTTACATTGTTTTTTTTTCATCCAAGGTCAGATAATTTAGATTAGGTAAGGTCTGTAAACGTCCTTCAAGGACCTCTAACATATTGTCCTGTCATAGCTGTAAAATTTGGGGAGGTACTATACTCTACATCATCATATGATGGAACAGGGCTTAAAAGGTCCTTCAATCTTGGGATTTTGTTTTATAACTTAATCCTGCTTTAAAAAAATCTACGCAACTCCCTTGCATATTTGTTTTTCTGCCTTGAACATCATGATTCCGATTATTTTTATAAAATACTCCATAAAACCTAATAGGGTACAGCTGTATTTACTTAGATTAAAATACGCAGGAGAGGACTTTATTTTTTCAGATGTCTTCTATAGACATCATAAACCCGGTCCTCAGGGCCAACTGTCCTTCTTGTTTCAGATGTGTCTCTACTAAAGCACACCTGATTCAAATGATTCCTTTACCTCCTCAGCAACCGTTAAAAGTTGCAAAGGCCTGTTGATCATCTTTTCATTTAGGTCAGGTGTCTGGAGGCAAAGAAACACCTAAAACATTTAGGCCAGTGGGATCAGGGTTAAGAAACCCTAATCTGAAGCTGGATTAGTTTAACTGGAATTCATTTAGGGGTAACAGAGTAAAAAAAGTACAACTGGAAATACAAATTCTCTTATGCATTTAACTCTTTTGTCTCTTTACAATTATGCAAATGTTTGTGTTGTCACATAAAATCTCAGTTTAGTAAGGTGTTTATAATTATAAAAAATATTTAAAAAAGTATGAAATATTTAAACATGCAAAATATTTTTGTGAGTCCCTGAATGCCTTATATCAATTCAAGTTTGTGGAATTAGAAACTAGTTATCGGTAATATTCAGTTCTACCCCTCTGGGACTAAACAACACAAGAAATCAGTTGCTGCCGGTGTTCTGTCAGACCAGCATACCCATAGTCAATACGCATGCGCAAGACTTCAGATTTGCATATGCATATGCTAGTCCCATTTATCCCTTTAGTTTTGTACGAAAATATACTTTAAACTACCTTAATGGGCGTGTATTCCTTTAGTTATGTACAAAAACAATTCAATTTTTTATTTTAATTTAATTTTTTTAAGCATATGGAGATCTGACCTTAAATTACATGGCTAAAGGGATACACACCCATTGAGGTAGTTTAAAGGATATCTTTTGTACAAAACTAAAGGGATACACAGAGATAAACTAAATAAACTAAAGGGATGAATGGGTATTCCCTATGGGTATGCTGAACTGATAGAACACCGGGCTTCATGTGCCGTATGAATGTGTGCTCTCATCTCAAAAAGCTTACGCTGACATGGATTGATTTTTGCTTTAATTATCGCTGTTATTATCACTCTCAGGACCTGAGGGAGAACGAGGGAATCAAAGGGCAGATGCAGTGTTCGGTCACTGCCAGGCACCACCTCCTTCTCTTTCCTCAGCAGATGATGATAATAGTCTGTTTTTAACTCAACCAAGCATTCCAGTATGCTTCTGCCTTAATTGACTTAAACTGATTGCTAATTTGCCTATAAATGTTTAATGGAAAACATTGATTGCTTTACTGGTGCATGAAAATGCCCTGGCTCTTTATACTCTGTCTTTTATCCCCCTCTTTGTATAATAAAAAAAATATCTTTCCCCTGATTCTCTCTATCTCCCACCCCTCTACCTGTCTCAACTTCCTTGTGCATGTGTATCTGTCCAGGTGAAAACAGCTGTGGAGGGGTTAATGACGCCGGAGAGGGAACGGGTGGGTAACTAACTTCCTCAACCACCAGTTGGGTTAACAAACTGGGGACAGTGTATGTAGCAGAGAAACTGGTGGTTTTATGAAGGAACCAAGAAAAAAACATAGACGAAACATAGAGGGGGAAGGGTTTTTCTTACGCAAATATAAACAGTTCCGATATTGTAAATTGGACAGATTAACTGTATAGACATCGTAGTAAGAGATATACTAAATATTTAACTAAACAGATTTGTCTCGTTTTATAATAAAGAGCTTTAACCATTGGTATATTTTCGCAACTTGCGTCTTTTTTAGTTCTTTTTTGGGAGGCTGTAGTTCCATTCTGACTAGCATCATCCATGTGCTTTTGTCTCATTCAGTGACATAGGAAAGGCTGAAGTCTGTCTGGATTCTTCCCAGCAGTCCAGAGTTCCCTTCCTATCTAGAATAGTGCATTTAGAATAGAATAGAATTACAATTCAACTTTATTTACATTACAATTGTCGATCGAAGCGAAGACAAGTGCTCTTGCTCTCACTTGAATGTAAATACATGACCCAATGATCCGTAAAAACGTTAAAAATATCTTTAAAACAGGTAGCGGAGAGCAGCGGCTGCAAAGCGCGCCAACATCCAAGCAGCCGCGCATGCTTTTCTATGCCTGAGCAACAAGCAACCAATTGTCACAAGTACAAAGCAATGAAATTTATTCTCTGCATTTAAAGTCGTAGGGAAATCATATTTAAATGTCAAATCATTCTGGCTTAAACGTGTGTATAAATGTACTCTTTATCAGACTATATTGTTCCAAAATTAAGAAAATTCCTATTTTAAAAAAAGAAAATTTAGTGGGGTTTTTTTCTCTATTTTATGCAGGCCCGTTAGTTATACGTTAGCTTGTATACCTAAATTCAGCCAATCCTATATCAATGGTCATCTGTCAATCAATTTTTTTCGGTCATAGCATCTTGATTCAAATGTCACAGCTAATATATACAACGGTTGAAATATAAATAAGAATCGTTTACTTTCCCATTGAGTTCCGTCCCAGTGTTCACGGGGATGTACGTCTGCGTCTTTGGCAGGCGTAGAGCTTACAGAACTGGAAGCGTTGCAGAGGAACCTACTAGCACTGAGTTGCTAACTGGTTAGCAAGATGCTCCCGAGTCATCGGCCACAATCAAACGTGCTTGCGAACTTTCCGCCACAACAACCCCACCCTCTTGATAAACGGCGAATCACATTCACTTTATTCACTCGAGTAAAGTTGTCAACATGCGAGAGAATTCGGAAATGGAACAGCTGTTTCCCTACGACTTTAACTCTTCCCTTTTGGGAGCAGTGTTGACCCTGAGAAAAGTAAAGGAAAAAGATCTAGGAACAGGCGCCAGGGGCTACAATTAGCAGTATTTGGTTAGAGCCCATTTGTTAAAAAAACACTTAAAGATAAAAAGTAATTTTTTTTTTCATTTCCCTAAATGTCTTGTTTTATGTTATTGCCAATGTTTTGGATCATAGACATTAATTTGTTGTAATACCTCACCATATGAGTTAATGAACATCATAAGCAAAGATTCAAAAGGATTTTCAATTTGTTGATAGGGTGTAGTATTAATCGAACTTGTCTGTTGGCCTTATAGTTTGATTCAAATTACTATTTCCGCATTTTTGGCAACCCATCATTTCTTCCAAAAGTGCTGGGAGATTCTTTTTAAACATCAACATTTTCAAATCCATGCTCTTTTAAAATAGCTTCTATGTATGACTTTCCCAAGAAATGAAGGGTCTCTGGGTCTATATAGTTTGAAGACGAAGAGGCAAGTTTGGAAATTGCAAAATGGGTTGGAAGAAGAGTGGGTGGTTGCAGTCACTGGACAGTCACATTTGTATATCTTTTTTCTCTAATCAAAGCTGCTGAAACCTGCCAGTTGTTTTTTAACGCTATGCCTCTGCTGAGCACTTTTAATCACAGACAATCATACGAGCTAGCTCATGAGAAAAACTGCTTATGATCCTTGGACACAACAACCAGACTGAATGTTGTACAGTTTCTCATTATCTATGCAAACTTTTAACACAAACATTTTGCTACTAACGACATTCATAATAAGAGTCAATCTTCTTACAGTTAAAGTGTAATAACCCAATGAAGTTTTGCCTGACTTAAGTGACTGACAATAATCAGGAATGCAAACTGAGAAGTGGTTCATATGGACTCAGACTGATTGTTCTAGGGTATTCTAGTTAGCAGTTAACAATCATAATCTCATTTTTATCACTAGATGTATCTATATATAAACAATGACTTTTGTACAAACAAGTATTTAAGTGTAATGCTTTTAGATTTTCATATAGATCCGCCTGCAGTTTAAGTGTGTTTTTATCTTCATACTTTAATAGAATTGTCTGTGTTTGCTCCAAATGTGTTGTACATTTTTTTATAGTGTGAATACTAACATAAATGTGACCACTACCAGGCACTAGCATACCTTGTACCATATATGGTGAAGAGGGAGACCCTGGTCCTGCTGGTTTTCCTGGACAACCAGGTAACATTATTTTACACTCAAATAAGAATATCACAAACATTTAGATGAGTGTGTTTGGAAAACCAATAATGGCGGCCTGTTTTGTTTGAAAGTTCCTTTCAAAAGCATATTATGCCTTGGCTAAACGCTAAGAATGAGAGCCTAGTATGTTTCTTTGTCAGGCCCCAAAGGTGGGCCAGGTTTCCCAGGCAGCCCTGGACGTCCAGGGTTTGATGGCCCAAAGGGAGAGATTGGAGACCCCGGCTTTGGAGGACGACCAGGACCACAAGGTAACCGGTGCTTCTGTCCATTCAGACATGGGCATTTATTTTTTTTTATTTAATCTTGTATTTATACAGGAAAATACACTCTCATTCACAAGAGAGATCAGTTACATGTATAAACAACAATAAAATAAAAACAGTAATAATACGAAAGGAAAATAACAATAATAAAAACCAACATTTCACCAAGTACATTTGAAGATCAGTACCATGCAACACTAGCAGGGGTTCACTTAAAATAAGTACAGGTGCCTACAGATACATTTTACAATCCATTTATTAAAATTTTGAACTCCCTACGAGTGATGCAATTTGAAAGCTTCAGGTCCTGCTGTAGCGTGTTTCAAGTGGAAGGGCAGAAGAAGAATGCTTTTTTCCTGCAGATGATAGTTGGGGTACAGTAAAGCTTTTTACGTGAAAAGTAGCAAGACAATTATGAGGGAACAAGAGTGAAAATGGATTTGTAAATCAATTTGAATCAATGTTAGAGTATGTGAGTGTGTAGACAGGGGCATTTAACCAAGGATAATAAGGTGCAATGGTGAGTGGGAGCTTTTCTATCTCATAGCTCCATGTTAGACGGTGTACAACAGCTGTAAAGACCTGGTTGAAGCCTTCATATACACAATATCTCTAAAGTCTCAAATACTCATAAAGGTGGCAGAGACAGGTTTGCTGGCATTATATAAAAAACATGTTTGTTTCTATGAAGAAGTCTTATTTTAGCTTAACATTTTTCCAGTAGATTCTCTAAATGAGGTTTGAAAGTGAGATTATCATATACGGTAATGCCACTATATTTAAAACTTTCTACTACTCAAAATTGAAGGGTAGTGATAGTGGGAAAGAGTGAGGGCTCGTTGTTCTTGGTAGGAAATAAAATGCCCTTAGTCTTACTTGGATTCTGTAATAATAGAAGTTGCAATAGTTTAGACTGAAAGCTGTCAAAGGAGGTATATGAGGACTGAAAAGAAGGGCAAAGGTTCTCTACTGACAATAAATCACTGAATCATCTGCATAAAGATACACAACTGCACTTTTAGGACTATGACCAAGTTTGTATATATTGGATCAGATCTACGACTGACCCTTGTGGAACCCCTCTAGAAATATTCATATAAGATGTTGTTTGACCACCACACTGTTATGTAATATAGAAACCAACCCTTAGCCTGATGAGTGAACTTTAATCCAAAACACTTTGACACAAAATCTCATGATCAACCATCTCAAATGATACGGACAGATCTATGAAGTGGAAAGCATAAAAGTCCTTCGTATCAAGTGCTTTAGGTCCATCGGGGTGGTAATATGTCATGGTGCTATATGGTTCCATAAAGCTATAATTCAATCAGAAGGGAGAAAGTAAGTTTAACTTTATGGCCTGAAACATATTTAAGACAAAGCAGAAAATTTTATAAAGTATCTTTTTAGTAGTGAACATTGACAAACAGCTCAGACAATCCATGAACAAAAGCTCAGAGTTCTGTTTGTTGGAACTTGCTGATGAGAAAAACGGTGCTTTTGTGCTACGAGAAGACAATCTCCCATCCTGTCTTTGCAACCTTTGCAAGAAACAACCTGGCTTTGACAAAGTCTTAGGACTGTCATGAAACGAGGACAGATGGACCCAGTATTCAAGGAGAGACAGTCAGTAGGAAAGTTCAAAAAGTTTATTAAAATAAAACAAAAACTGAAGTTGAGCTGTGGCTCACGGACACTGCAGGAGGGGGGCGGGGCACCG
>NW_015151367.1:225236-232964 GCF_000732505.1 Cyprinodon variegatus
GAGAGGAATAAATTATAATTGAGGCAGGGAGGGAAAACGACAGGTGAAAGGAATGACTAATTAAGGGAGAGCCAACAGGCCAGATCATGACAAGGACAAACAGCTTCATCTATGAAAAAGCTGTAGAAAACAATGCATATAAACACTGGTTTAATTAAACACATCATGAAATTAATATATTTCATCAGTTATCTGTAATCCTTCTTTACAGGGTTGTTGCTACAGACACATTTTTTCTTAGCTAGATGCACATCATCATCAAGTAAACCAGTAGTTGATCACCCATGAATTGCTGCATCAAAAATGTTATGTTCAGATACAAATTAATAAGTTTTCTTTTTTACATACATACATTTTTCGTCTCTCACCTAAATTTTCTTGAATGATATGAGAATAGTTGACGGTTTAACCTACGTTTTCGACAGGTTTTCCCGGACCTAGAGGAGATCCTGGAGTTCCAGGTACTCCAGGAGCACGTGTTGATGGTACCAGGGGTAGAGATGGCATTCCAGGACGTCCTGGACCCAAAGGCCCACCTGGAGAAGTTCTGGGAGCCAGACCTGGAAATCCAGGACAGGATGGTTCACCTGGGATACCCGGAGACAAGGGTCTGCCTGGGAGTCCAGGGGTACCCGGACTACCCGGTGGGTGTTAGATGAAAACACTTGTTTTCTTTTCAGAAACTGATTATAAAACATATTTATTCTTGAATGTAATATTCATATTGGTGTTTGGATTTGTATGTAGCTTATTCTTTCAGTGTCTAATAGAATACTAGTCAAGAACTAGGACACAGCTTTAGTGGCTCATCTTTATAATGGGTTCCTTGAAGTCAGTGCAGTCAATTTTGTATTAATACCTACATGCTGGGTGTAAAATACAAAAATATCTTCTTTTTTTAACTTCAGGTTTTGATGGGAGACCTGGTGTACCTGGCTTGAAGGGAGAGCGTGGAGTTGATGGCGGACCGGGTTATCCGGGTCCTCCTGGACCTCCAGGAAACCAGACCTATTTCATTCCTGGTCCACCTGGACCTGTGGGCAGGACAGGACAAATGGGTCCTCCAGGTGAGAGACAATATCAACCTTCCATGAAATGTATCTTTTAAAATCTCCCATTAACTTTAAAGGATTCTGGTGTAATTCCTCAATGTGAAGGATTTTTCCCAGGTTAAGTTTTAGGTGGAGTTTGGACTAAAATTTGTGATCTTGGCTAATGTTTTTACCTCTCATCCCTCCAGTTTTTCCAGTGTCCATTCATCCTTCTCATTTCTCATCATATTCCTTTTGCATCCTGCATCAGATGGCATGTTGTTGTGTCTTGTGGATTGAAGTTCTCCATCACCCGACAAATCTGTTTTGTGTCTCTCCCTGTTCCATTTTTTTTTTACCCCTCCTATCCTCCTTCTTTTCCTACATGCACCACCACCATCACCCCCATGCATCCTCTTATCATCTCTCCAAACTTTCCTTCTTGGTGCTGGGTCATTCGATATAGGCTGCCCAGGTGAGATACTCTTTCCTCATCCATCCATCGCCTACTTTTTACTCTATCCTATCCATCCTTTGCTGAAATGTCCGCATGTATCTGCTGCTGGTGCCTTAACCCTAAAACTGCTTTTTCGTTCGTCTGCAGCCCTTATCTCACCATGCAACAAGCAAATGTCCATCTGCACAAACAAGGGAGCCTGGAAGTTTATGTTGGGATTTTGTTTAAGGGAAAAATGACAGAGAAAGAAAGTTTATCAGTGTATTTTGAATGTTTGGTCAAGTAGCATATATTAGGTTGATTGCGCACTTGTGAGAAGAGGCTCGTTTTGAAATCTAAGTGAGACATTGTTGAAGATGGTCTTACATTTACATGAAGTTTATCATAGTTTCTTTCAACTCAGGGTGGCACAGTTACCACGACTTAAGTATGGGGTAGCATAAATGTCAGTGAAAACCCATGCATACCTGTCTTAAATTGAACACATTCGATTTGAAGAAAATGAGGATTTGTATTTTGCTCATTATTTTTTATCACATATACACATGTGACTTAGGGCTGGGCTATATGACCTCAAATCAATATCATGATAAATTGGGCAGGTTGGATGTGTTATTTTGTGTTATTTTGAGTAGCCCTGACAGTTGTCAGACGAACTTTACATTTCTGTTCTTTTGCTCAGCGTCTATGCCGTACTTTTGGTGCCGCCGTGAGCGTGCAGTGAGAACAATGTGCATTATTTGAACTCGCACACCCTCTCTCAGAACCTGTTTGCCACACGCTCAACTCTGACAACGTGCTCCGGACTTCTCTGCGCGCTCAGCTTCATCGCTGCTCTCACTCGGCTCAACAGGATTAACTGATGTAATTGTATTTACAGCTGTGTTAGACCCTTCTTCACTGGGCTTAACCGCCATTCTCTGTGTTTACGCTTCGGACTGGATCGTGGGAGTCACATCCTTAGACACCTGCTGCCATGTCTTAAAGGGGAAGGAAATACCAGCCACCAGCACACATTCAGTAGCAACCATTCAAAATGGCCCTTACCAGTCAAAAGCCAGACGAATGACAGCACAATCCCCTCCAACTTCCAGCCACTGGCCTTCTCATGGGCATGCATATTTTTTCATGCTTGCACTGAATTATTGGGTCTGACCAGGAGATAATGCTTCTATTTTGATCTTAATTTCCACAAATCATGACAGAAAGAATATTTTAGATGTTTAAAAATGAATAATAGGGGACCAGCCAAGGACCCATCAAAGAAAGTGGTGATTTTTTTAATGGTAGGCAAAACAGCAAAATTATTTACCAACTTATTTATGGGAAAATTTGTGCTGGTTATTTTAGTGAATGATGATAACGGTAAAAAATCTGGTTTATTGTCCAGCCCTAATATGGCATCAGATGTTACATTTGTAAGACTGCAAACTTAGATGTTAAACATTTGCATGAATCACAGATTTACAGGTACAAATCTAATACCCCAGATGTTGCTGTAACAGTGCTTATAGGCTGGTGGTGGTAATAAACCTGAAAGTTGTTTACTAGCCATCTTTAAATGAAAAGAAGAGGAAGAAAATAAAATTAGATTTATTGACAGAACTATATACTGCGCAGGAGTTAAAAACTACAATTTAGCACAGCTATAACGTTCAAACAATGGTTTTAGCTTCATCTTTTTCATTTAATTTAATGGCAAATAGCCTTCAGACGCTTTACCACCAACAACTGGTAAGGACGTAACATCTTCTTTCGGAGTTGTAAATATTTTGATTCATACTTTTGCATTTTTGCAAAGTTGTAAGTTATGTCTTTTTTTCTTAACATCTAAATTTGCATTATAATAGATGTAACACCTAATATCACATGTATGTGTAAGTTGATAACGGGGCACAAATAAAAAACTTAAATTTCTTCAGATTTATTGACTTATATTCACAAATATTTACAGTTATCTTGTCCCATACATAATTAAGTCGGCAAATAAGAGCTTACAAAAGTGAGGCCAATGTAGACAGAAAGATATTAAAGCTTTGGTTACAAAAGAAAACGAGTTCATCCCACTTTACTTAAGAATGTGTTCAGAGTTTTAATTGAAGATGGATATTTTATTTGTGAGAGCTTTTGAGCTTTTCAAATAATCTCTGAAATTATGCGCTTGCTCTTACAGTTCCAGTGAGATGTTTGCATAAGCTCATCATGAAATTAACTTTAATAGCAACAAGAACTTATTGCTTTGAACCACTTCTTTTATAGTTTTAGAGGAAAAGAAAACAAAATTGATTGATCAAATCTAAATAATTTCTACCCCATGCAGTTTTAGATAGCAAGCTGTTTGTGTCTTTTAGAAAAAAAGACAAAGATTAAGAATTTGCTGGTTAAAAAGGTTCAAATTCATTTGACCTGTTATTCTCATGATGAGTTTATCTAAAGTGAACATAACTGTAAGTGTTGTATTCTTCCTGCCAGTTCTAACCCATATTTCATTTTATGTCTAATCAATACCAGATGGTTTTTTTTTGTTTGTTTTGTTTTTGTCTGATTTCCCTCAGTAGGTTTTTTTTACTATGAGTGTTTTTCTCAAACACTGTTTTACCTTCATTGCTGCTATGCTGAGTGTAGAAGCTTTTTAGTTTTTTACACTCTCAAAAAGACTTGTTGTTTTTAGCACATCTAAGCTGATGACTAACGCTGCATTGCAGATGTGCTGAAAATGGGTCCGGTTTATTTTCAGAGTGTGCAGCGATAGTCGTTAGAAGGCTCCCTAACCCAGGCTGGAACTGCATTAAGTTCAAGTACATAATTACTACAGATGCATCCATTGTCCTTTAAAAAAAAAATGTTTAAAAGTTTTACTTTTCAGTTCACATTTCCCTTTAAGAGCTGATCTTTTTTTTTTTATTATTTCCTGTTGTTTAGATATATAATTGAAAATAGTGGATAACAAATTAAACAAAAACCTATTAAAGGGATATTCTTATTAATGAGTTATATATATTTTTAATTTAAAAGATCAACCACTAATTCAGAAAAAAAAAGTATGAAATAAAAGGTTTACCTTTTATGCTATCAGATATTTATTTTCTATCAAGTGTTTTAAGTTACAAAATTAGAAAATGTAAAAGTAAATCCTTTATTGTCCCACAATGGAGAAATTCCTCTGCATTTAAATCATCCCCTTGGGTAACAGTCTGGGGTTTGGGGTGTCGCTCAGGGACCCACAGTGGCAGTCTGTGGGAATGGGACTTGACCTCAGAACCTCTGAGACCCAAGCTCAAAGCTCTAACCACTAGGCCAACACTCCCCATGAATCAATAATTGTTTCCTCTCTTTATAAAAGCACTACATCTCTATTTACGGGTTTTAAGAAACAGCATCAGAAAAGTCCGATTCCAGACTCACCTTGTTGAATCCATGCATGCATCTGTAACAATTGTGCACTTGTTTTAATAACTGCTTAATCCCTGGAAATCTCTGGATACCAGATGTATCCATGTGAGTCGCATTATGCTTTTGTCTGTGTACGTAGTGCAGCTGCGGCATTATAAAGATAGTAGAAAAAAAAACAATGTAAGCCAAAGCAAATTACATTGTTTTCAGCAATCTGTCAGCCTGTCAATGAGTGTTTTCATGTCAAAACACCATTATTTTTGTTGTATTTCTTTATGAAAATAAATGTTATGTTGGGGGTAAGTTGATCTGTTCTGGAGAAGGTAAGAGTTTTACTTCTTTGGATTAATTTGTTCCAGCTCTAAATAAATTAAGTATATTTTACCCTCATGCCTTTATTCATTTCTTGGAATTTTAATGAAGTTGAGCTAATTATTGCTCCTCCAAAAATCTCCGCCATCATCAGGTTACCGTGGTCAAAAGGGGATAAGAGGAGAACCAGGATTCCAGGGGCCTGCTGGAATGAAAGGAACCCCAGGACCTTCTGGCACTAATGGATTTCAAGGGCCAAGAGGACCCCCCGGACCACCAGGACCCGGAACCATCGACGGACTCCCAGGAATACCAGGAATAAAGGGTAGGGAATAAAGGATCTGCCTGCTGTCCAGTTCTTTGTTTTTGTGGTTCAAATTTACTTAAGAGTAGGGCTGCAACTAACGATTGTTTTGCTAATTGATTAATCTGTCAATTAATCGATTAATAATTGGATAGCCGCATGGTTCTTAAAGATTATTTTACAAAAATAAAGTGGGCAAAACTAAAACTTTTCCAATCAAGGAGTTCTGGGTAGAGCATATTAACAGATGAAACATTTTTTAATCTTAAATGCTAAATGTTTACAATTTTTTTTACAATGTTGATATAATTACTGCACTAAATGGGTTGCTCCGTCAGCTAAAGGCATATTTTACAGTCTCTATACTAATTGACTATTATTTCAACAATCGATTCATGACGATTAATCAGATTGTTTCAGCCCTACTTAAGAGTATTTCTAATCTGCAGGTGAAAGAGGCTCAGCTGGACCAACTGGTTTCCCTGGACTACCAGGTCGTTTTGGAAATCCTGGATTTCCTGGTGGGAAAGGATTTCCAGGTGACCCTGGGAGAGATGGATTCCCTGGTAATCCTGGTCTGATTGGAATGAGAGGTAATCTTCAGAGTGCTGGATTGGTATAGTTCTCATTGGCTTAAAAGTCAGTGCATAATCTTACATTATGAAGATGAAAAAACAGTAGGCAGCAAGTAAATACCCCAACAATGTTCATTCTTTTGAAGGTGACCGAGGAGACACTGGCGACCCTGGTCTTCCAGGTCCTACTCCTATTTTGAGAAAAGGTCCTAGAGGTGACCCCGGACAGCCCGGCTCTCAGGGCTTCACTGGACCCAGAGGTAGAATAAAATACCCTATTTTCTTCTTTCATATATATATATATATTAGAAATAATACTATTACTGCTTTAACAGAACATCTCTGCATATTGCAAAACATGTTTCCTTTGTGACCATTATTAGGAAATGGAAACATTTCTAACAGATTTACATTCTCTGAAAAGACAACCTAGGCTAGACCAAAATTGTATTTTTTTCTTTATTGTTACAATATTATTTCCAACTCCACAAGAAAAATACCATGAATTATGTTCCCTCCAATGGCACAGTGTTTAGAATGCTTTTTTTTTATAGTTAATTACTATATGACCAACTTTGCAGTAACAATTTAGCCTTTGTTTAGAGAAATATATTATTTAAGTGTAACTTCTCTGATTTTCAAAGCAAAAGAATACAGGACCCCACCCTCAATCCCCACACATAAAAAAATCATAACACTTAATATTTAACTTGAGCAGTCAAATTTATAATAAATATACTGTTTAGTAGTGTCAAACATTCCATTACACAGAAATTTCCCTTTTTTCTGTCACATGGATGTGTTTGTGTTTTGCTTTTTGTATATGGAAGGCTAACGGTAGGAACTAAGATATCAAATAAAGCAATAGATAAAAATACAACAAGTACAAATTTGACATAAGCCACTAAAGGAAACTCCACAAAATATGAACATCAGAGCAGAAAGGCGAGACCTAAATGTGTGAGAGAATCAGATGGGACAATATGGGGTGCCACCAGAGACATAAATAGAAATTAACTTCCATATAAACATATCAAATTAAACTCTTCCATATAATATACTGAAAAACCTGCATAAACACTAGTGAAAAGCTCTCACATAAATTAGTAAAAACATTTACCTCTTATATAACCTACTCAAAAGCGCTCATACAAAGTAGTGAGAACTGTTAATTTAAACTGGTGAAAAGCTTTACCTTTCATACATACTACTGAAAAGCTTTCATACAAACTACTGAAAAGCCTTCATACTGAAAAGATTTCATATATACTACTAAAAAGATTTCATATACACTACTAAAAAGCTTTCATACATACTACTGAAAAGCTTTCATACATACTTATAAAAAGCCTTTATGTACACAACTAAAAAGCTTTCATACACACTAATAAAAAGCCTTTATGTACACTACTAAAAAGCTTTCATACATACTAGTGAAAAGCTTTCATATACACTACTGAAAAGCTTTCATACTTACTACTGAAAAGCTTTCATATACACCACTAAAAATATTTCTTACATACTACTGAAAAGCTTTCATATACACTACTGAAAAGCTTTCATACTTACTACTGAAAAGCTTTCATACATACTACTGAAAAGCTTTCATTTACACTACTGAAAAGCTTTCATACATACTACTGAAAAGCTTTCATA
>NW_015151367.1:233624-244383 GCF_000732505.1 Cyprinodon variegatus
TATGGTAGTTTACATAAATGTGATCCCACCTTGTTGGGTTTGTAGGTGAAAAGGGTCTTCCTGGTCTGCCTGGTCGTCAAGGCTCACCTGGTCGCCCTGGCTTCCCTGTGGATAGCAAAGGCCAACCCGGACAGCCGGGGTTCCCTGGGCAGCCCGGCACACCTGGCTTCCCTGGACCAAAGGGAGAAGGGGGAGTAATGGGATTCCCCGGCATACCTGGACAGAGAGTGAGAAAAAAACGCTTTTCTCAGTCATGTCAAAAATACTGCATGGCCAGTGGGTGGAACTGAACTTCAGACTGCTTTCTCAGGGTGATGATGGCCCGCCTGGATTTCCTGGGAATCCTGGAGAATTTGGTCGAGCCGGACCTAAAGGTGACTTTTCTTTATTCCACACTTAAGTCTTGCTCATTAAAGCTGGTGTTAGGTAATTCACCTGTTGTTTCTCAGGTCTACCCGGAGAAACATTTGGCTATCCTGGAGCACCAGGACTGAAAGGCCAGCCAGGGGATCCAGGTTTCCCAGGTAGGATTTGCTTTTTTTATGTAGGGCTTTTTTTATGTAGGGCTTGTATTAGATGTTGTTTCTCAGTTTAAAGAACAGTGTTGATAGGATGGCTCTTACAAATTTAGTCTTATAAACATATTTATCAGAAAAATTACAGGTTTGAATAAACAATAAACCCTGTCCTGGATCCAGTGCAGGTATTTTACAAAACCAAACCCGGATCGCCCATTTTAGGCTACGTTCACACTGCAGCCTGAAGTGACCCAAATTAGATTTCTCTTGCCCATATGCGACATGTATCTGAACTTTTAATGGCAGCCTGAACAAAACAGATCTGATTTTTTCCAATGTGATCCGGGCGACTTGGCTATGAAGTCCTGAAGCCGATACGAATCTGATCTTTTCAAATGCGACCTGTGTCTGAACGGCCAGGTTGCATTTATCTGACCTAAACGTCTTTAATACTCACTTTTCAGCATCTTGCTATGTAGAAGCGGAAAGAAAAACCACAATCATGGCAGACGATGATGTGGATAGCAGTCATTTTTTTAACCATCTTGAAAAGATTGAGTTTTTAAGGTTGGGAAATATCGCTAGATGTGCTCCAGCACTACCATCCATGTATACTTCCAATAACACATAGCACGCTTGCTTGTGACATCATTGCGTCCTCTACTGTGCATGCGGGACACTTGCATTGTCTGTCTGTAGTTTACACAAGAAATCACATACAAGTTGCATATATTTGTAAATGTGAACAGCAACGCAAAAGAAATCGGATTTCACAAAAAATCGGAATTGAGCAGTGTGAACTTAGCCAATTATCAGAGTAAAATATATTCAAAGTTTGGCATCATTGGAAGAAACTGAAATGTTGGAGAATGAGTATATCCAACCATAGTAATCTCTGAGCTGTAATAAAAAATAACTTAACCTGTTTAAACATACATGATGTCACAGTTTATAAACAGTCCACACTTTAATCCTCTGCATTGTATTGGAAGTTAGGGTTACCATAAATCAAGGCAGTCAATCACACTGTCCTTTAATTGGAGATGAAATCTGTGATCTCCTGTTGTTGGCTTGTCCTTTTTGTGTAACAGATGTCTAACGTATTTGTAGGCTCTCGAGGAAATGATGGTGTCCCCGGTGACAGGGGCTTTCCAGGAAGCAGAGGGTTCGATGGACTAAAGGGTCTTCCTGGTGACACAGGACGGCCTGGAACAACAGGTGAGGGATGGACCCCAAAGAAAAAGCTAATAACTGATGTTTTAATGTTTGTTTGCTTTTTTTCCCTATCAGGAGTCAGTGATTCTATTTTCTCTTTCTATTTTCTTCTACAGGCCCACCTGGTTTTCCTGGATTAAAGGGTCTGGATGGACTTCCTGGGAGGAGAGGGATAGACGGGCCCCCGGGTCTACCTGGAGTTCCTGGTACTATCGGTCTTCAAGGTGAGATAAAAACATGAACATATATATTTTTTTTTTATCCTGTTCAAGTGGCTCTTACAACTTTGCATTATTTTCAGGTTTACCCGGAGCTCCTGGGCTGGATGGACTTAATGGCCTTGCTGGTCCAAAGGGCCTCCCTGGAAACCCAGGCGAGAACCATGTTGAACACATGATCTGTTGCTTTATAACTGACTGAATATTAAAGAAAACTTTAAGGAGTGAAAAACTTAAGTGAAACATTTCTCAAAGAAATTACAAGCAAATTATTGCTCAAAATGTACAAAGCAGCAGTGAAACCCATGATAACTTTTGTAATCTTTATATCCTAAATTGTTTCTATCCAGGTACGGTTATAGGGGGTGGACCTGGCAGGCCCGGTGATAGAGGATTGAAAGGAGAGAGAGGTGTTTCCTTCCCTGGACAACCAGGTCTTCCTGGACAAAAGGGACAGAGAGGAGATACAGGTGAGTTTCAGATAGGGAAAAATAAGAAGCGTAATCAAATCTAGGACAACAGAAGGACAATGGCTGTTGTTGTTTTGTGTATCAGGGCCCTTTGGGCTGCCAGGGTTCCCTGGACGACCTGGACCTCCTGGTAGGGATGCAGTGCCAAATGTTCCTGGGCCTGTGGGAGACCCCGGACTTCCTGGATTGGATGGAGAATATGGTACCAGCAATTCTTTCATCCTTTTATCTTGCTGTTTTTCCCGCTCTATTTCCCCCATTAACCATGTTGTCTTTTCCATTCTAGGTTTCCAAGGTCCACCTGGTCCTCCTGGACCTCCGGGTCCAGGCACCACTCAGGGAGACACAGGGGACTCAGGACTCCCAGGTTTCCCAGGACCTCCTGGCAGAAAGGGAGAGCCAGGGTATCCTGGAGGTCCTGGATTCCCTGGTAGCCCTGGTCCGAAAGGTAAAGTGGGGCATGAAAATATTTCATGATCCTAAAATGCAACTGCTGTAGTTTTAGTTTTTCTTCACAAAGCAAATGTTTATTCTTGGTAAAATGACTGTATTAGACGTTGCTTATTATAATATATTACTATAAATGTATGGATTATGTTGTCTTTGAGCCTTTGAGACTCTTGATAATGGCTTCTCCTCGCTGCCTCACCGAAGGTCCTGACCTTGTTCTCTTGGCTATCACAAAAATGGCCACATCATTCCATATTTGGGATTAAGGCATTTTAATAACCATGTTCAGAGAAAATCTACCTGAAGGAGGCAGACTCTGGCAGAAAAGTTCTCTATCCAACACAACATATAGTCAGCTGGAAGGTTCTGCTTTTCAGGAGTTCAAGGTGAAACAGGACGGAACGGGGGTCCAGGTCAGAAAGGTAACCGCGGCGAAGACGGTTTCTTTGGAACCAAAGGGCGTCCAGGATCACCCGGTAGGTGGCTTCTTAAAGAGTTTTGCCTCCTCATTGCAGGATAATGTCCCCGTCTCTGTACCCCTACCACCATCAGGTTCATCACTTCTGCTCATTCCTTCTTTTCAGGGCGACCTGGACGTAAAGGTGCTCCTGGGACCTTGTTGCCAATTGATCCTGTAGACAGACCAATTCCTGGAGACCCTGGATACCCAGGAGACATTGGAGGACCTGGATTTACTGGAGAGCAGGGGCGGGATGGTGCCCCTGGACGTCCAGGTTAGTGAGATCTGCTTTTCCCTTAGAGAGACATCATTCCACCCACCTGCATGAGGGGGTGGAATGATGGAAACACAATGTTTGCTGTGAAAACATTTGTATTTCTTAGATCCCTCCAAGCACAATTGCTGATTGTAGCATGAGCACAAAGAACAAAGGAACCGCCAAAGCTCCACAATTTCAGAAGCCTGAAAGCAAGTTCATTGGTGATTATATCTTTGTATGAACACTCTGCAATAAACAACGGGGTGAGAACGCAGAACTTAAGAAACAAGCAGAAGCTACGAACCTTTGTTTGGCTGAGATGCAGGCTGAAATAGAAAAACCTCAGCCAGCAGCTTCAAACCATATGCAGAGCCAATGCTGAAAACTTTGGGTCTGGTTATATTCCCAATGGTTTCCAGCAGGACAGAACAGATTTTTAGGCAGTTTGCAGGGAAAACCGGTTTCTGAATGGATTTGCAGAAGGTTTAAGAATAAGAGGTCCTGAACTCTTATCAGAGAGGTACATACTCATGAGAAAAGACACAAGTGAGATTCAAACTAAGGAATCTGCCATCACACAGAACAATTCAATCAAACTCAATTAGTGGAAAAGAAAGAATTTAAAATCCTTGAAAATAAAGCATTGATGGAGGAGAAACTCACCTTGGAAGCTCCAAGAGAGGAGCCATAGATGGAGAAAAAGGGGATTGATCAGGATTGATCAGGGGATAGCAGCTTCAGTAGGGAGGCCCAGGAATCCCTCTCCCCATCCACTTGGGCCAGCTCCCTCAGGGGAATCCCAAGGCATTCCCAGGCTAGCTGAGAAACATAGTCCCTTCAGTGTATCCTGAGTCTCCTCCTGGGTCTCCTCCCGGCATCCTTAACAGATACCCGAGCCACCTCGGGCATCTCGTTCTTTCGGTCATGACCATAGATGAGGGTAGGAACGTAGATCAACCGGTAAACCAAGAGCTTTGCCTTTTGGCTCAGCTCTCTCATCACCACTATGGACCGGTACAGCACCCACTTTACACTGTCGATCTCCCACTTCATCTTCCCCTCATTCGAGAACAAAACCCCAAAATACTTAAGTCCTCCACTAGGGGCAGTACATCCTCCCTAACCCGGAGAAGGTACTCTACCTTTTTCCGGCTCAAGACCATGGTTTCGGATTTGGAGGCACTGATCCTCATCCCGGCAGCTTCCCACTCAGCTGCGAACCGCTTCAGTGAGAGCTGTAGATCACACCCTGGTGAAGCCAATAGAACCACGTCATATGTAAATTACAGAGACTCGATCCCAAGGCTACCAAAATGGATCCCCTCAACATATTGGTTACGCCTATAAATTCTATCCATAAAAGTTATGAACAGAATCTATGATATAGGGCAACCTTGCCATAGTCCAACCCTCAACTGAAATGAGTCCGACTTACTCCAGGCAATGTGGACCAGGCTCGAACACTGGTCATACAGAGACCTAACAGCCCATACATATACAGTATTAAAGGGCCGGGTTCTCCATACTCCCGGACTACCCTCCAAAGAACCCCCCAAGGGACACGGTCGAATGCCTTCTCCAGATTCACAAAACACTTGTAGACTGGCTGGGCAAACTCCCATGCAGGATCCTGCTGAGGGTATAGAGCTTAGAAATATAATTTAATATATAATATACTGTAGTAATTGACAGAATACATTTTTCTTGCACCTCTTTTGTGCGACAGTTTGTTCAAGAACTTTGCACCCCTCTACCCCTGCTGATTTTTATAAGATTATATATTATATTATATTCATTTATGTTATATTTGAGAGCAGGCAGACAGGAAATGGGATCAAGGAGAGACGGGGAAGATACGCAGCCAAGGTCACCAGGCCAAGACTTAAACCTGTGACAGCCACAAGGACCAAAGCCTCCGTGCATGGGCTTAACCCCCATGACCACTGCACCACCCCTGAGATGTGCACACTGATCTGCTTCTATAGTTTGACTCCTTTTACTAAATAGGAGGCCTCTGAAAACCTGTGGCTGCAGCAGATTCAGGGGTGTCAGAGTAAAGGCTGATGAAATGCACACTGTCAATATATAGATTTATTTTTGCAACAGAGCTTGAAATTTTTGCTGGTCTAACGCACAAAATCTTAGTAAAATGAATTTGAGCTTGTGTTTGTTATATGAAAAAAAAAATGTTAGAGGGGTGTGAATACTTTTGCGACGTACTGTCATTTAGTAGAAGTGGCATAACTAGTCTTGTTTACATCAGCATGTACATGAAGATGCATATGTTTAAACTGAATATATGTTCTGTTGTAGGTCCAAAGGGTCGTCCCGGCCCCCAGGGCAACCTCGGCAGGACTGGATCACCCGGCTTTCTTGGGCCAATCGGGGATCCAGGCTCCCCTGGTTTCCCAGGACTCAATGGAGATCAAGGTCAGTTTGTTTTGTTGATCTTCGCTACAAATTATTATTATTTTTTTTTTTGGAAGACTTGTTATTAAATGTAGCTTAACATCTGCCACATACCCTTGGTATAGGAGATTTAAGGGACAAGCATAAATTTACACAATGAGTCAAGGAGTCAAAAGGGCTTTCAAAGAGGTTTATTCTGCCATCTTTTTAAAGAAACTTTCTGTAAAGAGTGGTAAACGCTTCAGGGAGAACTCAGGCCAAAATAAAAAGCAAAACAACCATAAAAGACAAAGAAAATTGGACTTACTTAACTCAAAGTAAAATCTAAATATACAAGGCTACAAAATAACCTCCCTGGCAAGCACATAAACAGGAGAAAACTGGGATTAAACAAAAGGCAGCTCTCTCCTAAATGCACAAACAACCACAGAGCTATATGGCAGACCAATAGAGCCTGAAGTACTGCTTCACAGGCCTAAGATGCAGATGATTGCTGATTGGGCCGAGACTCAGGAAGCAGCACCTAATCTTGGGGATGTAACACGCACATCTTTCCTGATTCATTTTGCAGTCATGGGAAATGAAAACCGTAAACACAAATACAGCAATAAAAACAGAACAAAAAATCCATACATTTTTACAGATGTGATTTGATTTGATTGAAGCCATAAAATTTGCTCATAGTAGAGATTTTAGTTAAGTAGGTATGGTATTCCAGATCTGCAATTAAATGTTTTTCTGATATCGTCCAGCCCTATTTCCTACTCCTTCTGTGCTGCAGCTATAATCTTGGTGGAGGCCTAAACTCAACATGGAAAAGGCTTCTTTAGAACCCCCAATACATGATGCAAAATATGTGTTGCTTTTTTTAAAACATGTTTTATAGACTTAGACTCAACTTTATTTATCACTTGGGATTACTCCTTCAGGGAAATTCTGGTTCCATTATCTTATATAGAGTATAGAGAGTTAAAGCAAGATGCCATTAAAAGATAAAAATACCACAGACAATATAAAAAGAGTGTATATAGTACACAAAGCATAAAAATAAAGTTCTAATGTCCTGGAATAGTTTTGCTTAGATATAAAAATATCAGCACAGTAGAGAGCTAAGAAAGTACAACAGAGTATTAGGGCCAGGCTAGAGATTTTTCTATTTTGAGAATAAAGTCGCAACTTTATGAGAATAAAATCGTAATATTAACGTATAAGAAAAAAGTCATAATGAGAATAGTCATAACATTACGAGAATAAAGTCATAAAATGATGAGAATAAACTGATAAAATTATGAGAATCTAGTTGTATTTTATGACGACTCTTGTAAGAAGCACTGTCTTCCCTAAAATTATGTGAAGTTATACTTTGGCATCAGTTCGACAAAAAAAGGAAATCTTTTAGCACCAGCATCAAATTGGGCAGTATGTCAAAGCTGACTCAGGTTGCTGTTTGGTGGTGCTGGTCGGTCGCATATGCTGGTCGGAGTTCGAAGCTTTCTTTCTGAAACGGGTTGTTGTATGATGACTTCATTCTCGTAATATTACAACTTTATTCTCGTAATGTTACGACTTTATTCTCCAAATAAATTTTTTTTTTTAATCTCTAGCAAACTGATAACACTCCCTAATACTAATCCCGTAACACTCCCTAATCCTAATCCCTAATACTCCCTAAAACTACACAGTAGTTGACTTGGATTATTGCACTTGTACTGCAGATATGTACTGGCCTTATAAATGAGAAAAAAAAATAGACAGGCCTTCCACTTCCTTCCACATAGAGAAACAGCAGGATTAAACATACTTCATAGAGAAACTTTGCTACTATATGATCACATTTCTCCTCATCAGGTCGCCCTGGCGCCGTTGGTCTTCCCGGTATCCCTGGTGGCATCGGGCGCAGTGTCAGCCTTGGCTACACTCTGGTAAAACACAGCCAGTCCTCCGAGGTTCCCATGTGTCCCCAAGGCATGGACAGACTCTGGGAAGGGTACAGCCTGCTGTATGTAGAGGGCCAGGAAAAGGCACACAACCAAGACCTCGGTGCGGAAACACTCACTTTCTCACTTACGTTTGAAGTACCCATCCTTGTTCATGTTCCTACACATAGATTTGTTGAGTGTACATAATCTCTAGGTCTTGTCTTAAACATTTAAGGTGATATTTTAACCAATTCAGATCTGTTATTATAATAAAACTCTGGTTATATCATCATCAACCGGCTAAGCGAGACCTCTCCATTCCTCTCCAGGTCAGCCGGGTTCATGCCTCCCCAGATTCAGCACCATCCCCTTCCTCTACTGTAACCCATTTGAAACCTGCTACTTTTCCAGCCGCAATGACAAATCCTACTGGCTCTCTACTTCCGCGCCCATTCCCATGATGCCTGTGGCAGAGCAGCAGATTCAGCCATACATCAGCAGGTAGTGCCCCCTACCAGAGCTCCTGTGTTACTATACATAAAACTAAAACTCTAGCCGTTTAATTGATTCATCTTTTTTTGTTTTCGTTTGAACCATCCAGGTGTGCCGTGTGCGAGGCTCCATCTCAGGCAGTGGCAGTCCACAGCCAGGATCAGAGCATCCCTACCTGTCCCCGCGGCTGGAGGAGTCTTTGGATCGGATACTCCTTCCTCATGGTAGGTCATTAACTACTGAGGTGAACTTTATTGATTGCAGGACTTGAATCAAAGGTTGTCCAGGAGCTGATGGAGATGCTTTAAGAACCCATATATGTTAAACTACCTTCACTCTCAGTTGAATTTTAACTCTTTATAGCTATTTCACATATTCTACAGAGTTAACATGGTTTTACAAAATTTCCTTTGGCCACCCCTACCAGGGGATTTATTGTTCCCCTTTGGATTTAATCAAATACTCCTGGAACAAGTAGTTCTCCTCCAAGCCTGATGGTGGCAGCAGTGATACCATAATGTTGAATTTCCTATTTGGACATTTTAAAGCTTGTATATTAACCAAAAATGTTGCAAAAATGTTACAAAAATAAAAGGACAAAGACAGAACATTTTATATTTTGTTAGTTTTTATAGGGGTGAGGTGAGTTTGTCTTTGCAGTTACCTAAGAGTCTGATCTAAAGATAAAGAACATTACTAAAGGCATTTAATATATAGAACCAAAATTTCACAACAGCACTAAAGTATAAATATGTGCATAGCTTTATCAGCAAGGACCTTAATGGTAATCTGGTCCATCTTTAGTGATTTATTTGAAAAAAATATATATGCTGTGCCGGTTCATTTTCCTTCTGGTTTAATTTGATCAGTATAGATTAACCATAAGATGTTTTTGACACCAATCAGTTTCTAGCCACCCCTTTGTGCACATTGGCCACTGCCTGACCATCCCTATGAGCAATTTCTGGTCAGGCACCATGCTAATGTCGGCACCTCTGGAAATCCCCCTGATGTGTTTTGTGAGGGCTCTTCTCAGGGATAAACCAATGATCTCTATTTATCCACTGGATAAATGATGGCCTGAAAAAAGGTACTTCCCGCTCCCACGGAGATGCACTGTAAAAAAAAATCTGTGCAGCATTTGACTGCAAAAACAAGCATTTTGCCAGCTGTGCGAAGATGTTTCACGGGTAATTTCACAGTCAGTGGATGCACTAACCAAGAAAATCCATATATATATGACAATGTATCCCATATTATAGTAGGTAGCGTAACATTAGTTAGGCTGCCTCACACTGATTCGAAAATATTGACTGAGGTAGCCATTGACATTGTGTCAAATGTTAGAAAATAGAAAGTAGTTTATTAAATGGATGCCGCTTTCGTTTTTGTAGTGTTTGGAATAATTCTCATTTGAAAAAGTCATGTGCTGAAATATATTGCATGTTATGTTGACGGAAAAAAAGCAACTATAGAATTAAAAGACATGTACTTGTAATTCAGTCTTTATGTAAAATCTTGTAATTATATGTAATACATGTATATTACATGTACATCATCAATTTAGCACTTTTGCACATCTGTATTATTATGCTCCGTTAACACATTAATTTTATTGTTATGGATCTGTATATTATGTTATATTACATGATTAATAGGCTTCATTGACTTCATAAGGACTTTGATGTGCCTATTTTTTTATTATAAATTAAAGTAATCTACTAATGCTATAAACACCAAGAGTAAGTAATGAATTCATCTTTATTTTAAAATTCCAAGGAAAATGAGAAAATCATCGTTATTCGATGCTTTAGCGCACGTATTGTTTACATTGCAACTGGTCTAACTAGGGAGTACCAATATGGCGGCTGGTGGTTTTATTTCAACCCCATACGACCAATGGGCTATCAGCAATCCAGTGAATAAATAGAGATCAGTGGGATAAACCTGAAAGTTACAGGTCCACCCACTAGAGTAATAAGAAACAAAAAGCTTAAAAAAAAGTCAATTTCATTTTAATTTAAAGGAACAATTGGCAATTTTTCCCAATTAGGTGGAACATGAGCACTGTTTGTAGACAAAATCAAGTTTTGCATCAAACCACCTCTCTTTCTACCCCCGCTCTGGCAGCAACCCTTTGCCAATTTTTACCCCCCCTTCTCAGCCATCTGCCTCTATAAGGATATTAGCAAAGGATAAATACAGGGCATAATAGCATTACTTTTTAGAGGAGCATGTCTAGTGAAGAAGTAACTCATAACTTTATAATGAAGTTAGCAAGAGAATGGTTCAATCCGCTGGGCGTAATCTGCAGCATTTTGTGCCTGGTGGCATTTTATGGGCAAGGAG
>NW_015151367.1:245609-251057 GCF_000732505.1 Cyprinodon variegatus
CACCCTAAATAAAAGCATAACACCTCTTTTAAATGTGGCAAATGACACAATGGGGTTCACTATAAAGTACCTCTATCCTTTGGAAGGAGAGCTGCAGATTTAAGTTAAATGTGGTTCTTTTGCATCCATGGAGAAACGGAAATGGGTGATAACTTGTTAAATTTTTCAAATAACTTTAAGAAAATATATATATTCAGTATCATTCTCGCTCCTCTACTCACCTCTAGTAGAATCTTGTCCTGATAGTGAGGCTCTTTGTGAGATGCTGGAGAGATTGCGGTATATTTTTAGTTGTCGTTACTCATAGATGTCCCTCCATTGTCACTGCAGCACACAGCGGCGGGAGGTGAGGGCGGCGGCCAGTCCCTGATGTCTCCCGGATCCTGCCTGGAAGACTTCCGAGCGACCCCGTTCATCGAGTGCAACGGAGCCAAGGGCACCTGCCACTACTTCGCCAACAAGTACAGCTTCTGGTTGATCACAGTCGACCCCCAGAGGGAGTTTGGCTCGCCGCCGCAGCAGGAGACCCTAAAGGGCGGCCAGGAACGCCTCAGGGTCAGCCGCTGCCAGGTGTGCAGCAAGATCTTGTAGCTATTCAATAGAGTGGAGGGGAAGCGTCAGGAGCAGCACTTGATGGAGAATATGAGCGTGTGACTGACTGAAAAGAAGAACCTGGCCTTTCTTTGACGCTGATAACTTCAGATTAACCTCTTTATGAGGCGCAGGCTTATCAATGAAAAAAAATGTGGAAGGAGGATGTGAATAGAGAAGAGCTCCAGAGGGAATCGCTCCTTTTTGGATTAACACTGACTATGGTGCTATTGTTAATGTCTGTGTTTTTAGTATCTGACAGATTCCGCCTCATTGTATTTGGTTAGAATCCTTCTCTGCTACCTCGGAGGGAGCCATGTCTTTCTGATTTAACGTCACTTTGATTTAATGTGTAGTCATGAATAGTTTACACTTTCTATTAAACTGTACCAGTTAGCCACACAGATCCTACTTTCAGATGCTGTTTGTAGTAAAAGGAATACATTTGACCAAAGTTTCCTGCTAGTTTGTGTCCAATTCATGGCTTCCAGGAAGACATGACCCATTTTTGCATCAGCCGTTAAAAATGTTTGCTGCTCATTAAAATACTAACAATAAGAGATATTTATACAATCACATTTTTACTAAATAAGCTTAAAATATACCTTTTAAGAAAAATGTTGGTATCTAAAACTATGCACATTCCATTTGAATCAGAACAGGACAGGGTGTCAATTATGTTTTTAAGATTCATTCCCTCGTTAGAAAACCATCATAAGGATCAATTTTAAATTAGGAGTCTGATCTGCTTAACATAGAGCTAAAAAGAATGCACTGAGTTTTGTTGGGCAGTGTTAGGCTATGTTCCCTTACTTAAAATATCAGAAAAAAAATAAACACATAAACAATATCAAGAGAGCAGATAAAGAAAAATAACATTGTGTTTCTAGTAATCTTATTTAAAAAAGAACAACTGGGAAGTCTGCAAAATATGGACTACATTCGGGATGGATGATTTATAATATCCCAACTGCAATATATAGTTAATTTTTCCTTATAAAAAGAACATCTTTAGGACAAACGGTAACAAACTATATTCCAAATCAATCTGTATTCAGAGCAGGTCAGGTATAAAATCTAAAATCACCAGAATCAGTAAGGCAGGCCAAATAAAAAAAAAAAAATAGATTTAACTCATATTGCTTAGTATTTATCCCAGCTTGTATAAGCATAGCCAGCATTTCATATATGTGTAAAAACCATATGGATCAGTCAGTTAAAAATAGGTTTGCTCATTTTAAATGTAAATCCCATCATCTACTCTCAGATGAAGGGCTAATTTGCTGCATAAAAGCATCTTTAAAATGCTAAATGAAAAGGAGGGGATTTAATTTGATGATTCTTATTAGGTACAGAAGAAGAAGAATAAATCTAGAGAATTTAAGATTGTCAGCATGCTCTTACCTTCATACCGTTTTATATATAACCACCCATTGTAACGTAATCCACAGTATTGAATAAGATTTTAAACGATGATAAAGGAGCTCTGACCTAAACTCATTTACTAAAACAAAAAAGTGTTTAGGTCCGTTTCCATTTGTTCATTAATCCCAGATTAATTCTGCTGGATTATCTACAAGAGAAAAGCGAAATGTAAAAATTATTAAGCTCTAATAGCTTGATCATGGGTTGTGTTTGTAATATTTGTATAGGGTTTGCAGTTTATAGACTGAATAGAAACAGCTTAAGGTTTATGAGACAAACAGATGCAGAGATTTATGTTGCATATATTATGTTTTCATAGTTTGACACCAAAATTTAAGATCTACTCTTATTTAGAGAAAAGCAAAGCAGCACTTTCCCATTAAATAATACGAACTGAAACCCGGTTTAGAACGAATGACTGATGCTGCACTGATGTGAATTCAGAATGATGGCAAAGCAAGCAAAGTGGGTCAATTTCAGCTTTTCATTTCATTTTATTGTTACTTTGATAAAGCTTCATGGAGCTTTTTTTTGTGTGTATTATCATGCTTTTCTTGTATAAGAAAAGATAAAATTGCAAAACTTCTTTTCATGTAACCACTACAGTGACTTCAACTAGCATGTCTCTCATCTGGTACTGCCAACATTTCACTTTTCTCTTTTTTTTCAATAAAGATTGTTTTTTTGTAATCTAGATTGTAATTATTTGTTACTTGTGTCATAATAAAATCCCCTGGGTTCATTTACTGAAGATGGTAATGATTATATAATGTTGTGTACATTACATTTTTATGAAAAATGGTTATCTTTTTTATTGTTTTAACCACTGATTTATACGTTTTTTAAACCCAAATGTCGCAATCAGCACCATCTTTTAAAAAACTGAAATGAATGAAACTTAATGTGGTTTCCCTCAAAGGGGATCCAGACAAAAAAGAAAGGTAAATCGTGGTGTATTATTGTAATGTGTATTTTGGGGGCTCACATATTTCCTAATAAACTTTGAAAAATGGACTGATAGATGCCTGGGGATTATTTTGTTGGTACTGCTGTAGGAACCCTTTATACAAACAATAAAGCAGAACTTTACCCCATTTCATATTTTACTCTCAACCGTTTCAGCTTATCAGAAAGTGTTGATATCAGATCTGAAAAATCTAAATAAATGCAGACTGTTATTTTAAAATACTGATTTAATTATCTTGATTGTAACATTACCCATACCATATGGCATTATGTGGAAATCTAATTATCCATCTATTAAATTGAAGATCACAAATTTGCTAATAGTCAGATGTTCATTTAGCTCCCTGCCTCCAGATTTCCAGTGCCACCCTGGGCAACTGGCCATCTCAAACATTTAATTCATCCATCCTTGCTTAAAGATGCTATCACACATTGCCAAAGCCCAATAAAAGATCTGCTGCAGATTTTCTGGATAATTTGTTCTACAGGTTGTTATTTTTTTAATAATGTTTCTGTTGAAAGTTTTCAACAAACCAATGTGATCCTGGTATCATTTAAGGGAAGGGCCAGGGGTGTGTGTGTGTAAGAGACTCAAGGAAAAAAAAACAACAAAAAAACATATTAATAAACATGACTTTGATAAGAACACATTTTTAAATTAATGAAAGCTCCTCTTTTAAATTCATTTGGTGGGGTACAGGTAGGACAGGTAGGGAAACAGCATTGTTACAGCAGTTGATCTTGATCACTTTGATCAATAGTCTGTTATCAAGTAAACTTTCTGTTTTTTTTAGGTTATGTGATCAATATAAAAATAATAATAATAATAATGATAATAATAATAATAATAGGTATTATTAATATTTCTAAAAATAATATCTTATATAAATAAATAAAACAAATTTATTATATAAATAATATATTGCTTCTTTCTGTTTTGTTTTGTTTTGCCATTTACGCAATCTACTCCAGACCAGTAGGTGGCGATAGAGTTCTAAAGATCCAGTTGTGTTCAGAAGCTACGTTAGCTAGGTACAGGCGACGTGAACTTTTTTCTGCTATATTGGAAACATAATAACAGGTAAGTTGCAAGACTGACCGATAACAAAGTGTAAATATAAATAACTTCATGTTCAAATGTACATAGGGTCTAAAGGGTGACGTATTATTGTTTTAATAGCTATGCGCTAACAGTTAGCTTGCAGGCTAAACTGAAACTAAGCTAGATATATGTTTTTAGCAGCTGGCTTTGGTCGAGCTATGACATGAGTGAGATAATTAAGATATATAAAAACTATACCAGTAATATTCTAACAATGACTGATGAATTATCCAGTATATAACAATATATATGTGGCTGCAGGCTAGCAAACATTAAGCTGCAGAACATACAGTGCTGCACTGATTTTAACTGCGTGGCTTTTGCATTTGATGAAAACTAAAGCATTTGATCATCTATACAGATTATCAAATAAAAACACATGATGGAAAATGACTATAACAGAAAATGTGAGGCTTATTTCAGAATGGAAACAACCCATACAGTAACTGTCCATTTATACCCCGGATTGTTGTTTTATTGCCACTTATATTCGGTCTGCAGCTTTAAGCAAGAATTATCATCAGTTTACTTGAAGTTTGTGCATAATTGTTGAACTTAAAGCATGCTATTTTTTTAACAACTAATTTTGCACTGACGATATTTTAGGAGTATTGATATTGAAGCACAATTGTAAGTGTATTTAGTCTACTTTTGCTTGTTAAAGTGGAAAAGCTTCTAGTATACTTTATACACTTTAAGTATACTGTTTATGTTCTACTATCATGCTTGATTAGTGTGCCATATATGTGGTGAAATTATAGTAAATTGTAATTTGAATGTTTTACATTTTCAGAGGTGTTATACTTTTGAAATATTATTACTGTGATGATATGCTTCATTATGCTTTTAATAATAAAGTAGGGCTGAAACGATTAATCGTGGTTAATTGTTATTTAAATAAACATAAACTAATTAATTAAGTAATCAATTAATTGTTAACTGTAGTATAGAGACTCCGAAACATTTAGCTGGCAGAGCAAGCCACTTAGAGCAGTAATTATATCAAGATTGTAGAAAATGTATCAACATTTTGTATTTAAGATAAAATATCTTTTTAATCTGTCAGTATGCTCTTTCCTGAACTCCCCAAATGGAAAAGATTTAGTGCCACCTTCTTTCATTTTGTTAAAAGTATTTTTTTTATGAGCCTTTTTTTATCCGATTATTAATCGATTAATCGAAAAAATAATCCATTTGCAAAATAATCATTGCAGCCCTATAATAAATATAATTGTGTTATCTGCTCATGTATATCCTGTGTTACTCAGCTACTATTGCTACGGTACTACTCTGGGGGATTTGTTGCTGCTGTTTGTAGCATCTACATTCAAGTTTTGAGAATGATTCAAATGTAAATATTTACA
>NW_015151367.1:252394-256369 GCF_000732505.1 Cyprinodon variegatus
ACCCAAGTATCGCGACATGTATCGAATCGCAACACTCATGCCAATACTCACCTCTACTCATAATATGATTGCAATTGTATTCCTGTATTTGATGACATCTGACATGCACACATGAAAACCAGAGGGCAGCAGATCATGTGAAAATATAATAATTGTGTCATTCTCAATACTTTTGGCCATGACTGTAGAAGTGATTATAAAGAGTTGTTAAGGTTTGAATATTTTTCATTGGCAGGTTTGAACATTTTCAAGTGAAATTGTGGTATTATACATTTTTTCGCCATAGTTCATAGACAATGTTTTAGTGCAGCAATAATGATAGGGGCTCGCTCTCTTTTCCTTCTACATAATAATCAATTTTTCCAGCTTTTTCTGTACCTTTGGAGTTCAATTCCTTGATATTTATTTTATTATATACAGAATAAAGGTTGAACAACGCTTTGCTGGCGCATTCATAGTCCTTTTTGGTCTTACGACACGGCACCAGACTGAGAACGAGCTTATGTATGAGGATTCATAACTTTTTACTTGGCGTCAACATCCAGCAGCTATACTGCCGAGTGGGGATTTGATTTGATTTTTTTTAATTAGTTGACAAAAATTAGTCGACCAATTGGGGGAAAAAAAATGTGGAAAGATTAGTCGTTAGAAATCAGACAGCTCTAGTTGTAAGTTAACAAGTCAGGTACCCTTGGTAGGTCAGAGATAAACTGCTGGTAACAACCTACTCAAAACATACTATTGACTCTAGCCTGTTTAATACAGATGATTGAGGTTGCTAAACAGTTACGGGAGCCAAAATAGCTAAAAGTGTCACCATATTAACATGTTTATTTTCAAAATAAGTTTTCACTAACTGTTTTTTTTATTTAATTTCCAAGTATCCTTAAAACATCTTTTTTTTTGCATGATATTAGACAACTTTTCATATATTTACAGACAGTACAATTCTTTCTTAGCATATTTAAACTGTTCTACTAAAAATGTTTTGAATAAGCAACATTTTTTTTGTCACCTGGTTGTGTAGCCATCCGGTCAGTTAGCTTACCAACAAGCAACTTTGTAAGATTTCATAAGAACTCAAATATAAATGCCCTGAGAATTAATCTGTAGCAGGAATTCAAAGCTGTAGTTGTTATTTAAATGTAACATGTTTAATAATTCATTTCTTTTGTTCTTAAACAAATAAGTCATTTGTTGAATAATACGCAGTGGCTACTGTACATTAACAGACACTCTGGAAAAGACTGTGCCGCCCTTTCAGTTTTGGAGCTGGGTTTATGTGTTTAAATAATAATAAATAAAGTAAGCCCAGCTTTGGTTCATGTTTGCACAGCTCAGGTTAATTTATGCAAAAAAACAACCATAGCTGGGCTTATTTTGACTTAATATGTGTAAGTCAATCTGACCTTTTCCATATTTCCTGTTTTCTATGTATTTAATCTTATAGTAGCATATACAGGATACAGTCTAGAAAAGTCTTAATGTTATACATCTGGGAAAGAGGATAGGGGGGGAAAAAAAAAGAAAAAAAAAGGATAGGGGGGGAAAAAAAAACGTCATATGCACATATGCAGAAAAAGTATAGAGAACTTTTATGTTTATTGTTGTTATATCGAAGCTGAAACTGCTTTCATATCACAAATACGTCAAAGTGACCCTTCTGTTTATCCTGCTGCCTAAGCTGCTGTGACACTTCCAAGTCTTTTTATTTTCCCTCTATCTGTCTTGTCTTCTTCTTGCTTCCCTTTAATGCCGTTTAAATTCACCCCTTTTGATTGCAGTTACGCTGGAATTTTCTGACACCCACTCGGACATGTCCTATGTCTTCATCAATGACTCGTCGCAGACCAGCGTGCCTCTGCTGCAGGCCTGCATCGACGGAGACCTGCCATTCGCCAAAAGGCTCCTGGAGACGGGCTGCGACCCCAACATCCGGGACAACCGCGGACGCACAGGCCTCCACCTAGCTGCCGCCAGGGGGAACGTGGAAATATGCCGTCTGCTTCACAAGTTCGGCGCCGATCTGTTGGCGACGGATTACCATGGAAATACAGCGCTGCATTTGTGCGGCCATGTGGATACGATCCAGTTCCTGGTGTCCAACGGGTTAAAGATTGATATCTGGTAAGGATGTTTTTGCTTTAAAGCTGTCATGGATATTTGTATCATCAGTATAAGGTTATTCAACATGTAAAAGGGAATTATTTCATTTCCGATGTTTGGTTTTTGTTGCACCAGCTAGAGTAACGGTTGCCCTTTAACATTAATACCTTATGCTTAGATTTAAAGCTATATTTACCAGAGGGATATTAAATAATACATTTATGAATGGACCCTATAATGAATTATCAGACATATGAAAAACATCTAAAAGTTTTTTTTTTATAATTTTTTTTTTTACCAATTATAAGAGCTGTTTCATTGCTATATAGCCAATTCAGGTTTTTCCATTTATATAGTAATGAATCAGTGAGCAGTGGGTAGCACTGCTGACTTGCCACGAGAAGGTTCCAGGTTCGATTCTCAGCCCTGGGTCTTTCTGCATAGAGTTTCCATGTTCTCTCTGAGCATGCGTGGGTTCTCTCCGGGTACTCCGGCTTCCTCCCCCAGTCCTTAGGTGTGAGTGTGTGCATGAATGTTAGTTTGTCCTCTTTGTCTCTGTGTTGCCCTGCGATGGACTGGCGACCTGTACAGGTTGTACCCCGCCTCTCACCTGTAGACAGCTGGAGATGGGCACCAGCACCCTTCGCCACCCCGCTTGGGATAAGCGTGATGGATAGTAAAGACTAGCAAGACCCGGCTAGTAAAACAAACTTTTTGCCCTCCAGCATTGTGCGCACGTGCAAAACCTCCTGAAGTAAACAATAACATATAGTGTGTCTATAGAATTTTAAAGGCCGACTTAGTCAGACTTATATCAGCCAATGTATATATATATATATATATTTTAAAATCCTGGACAAAGGCAGTGTATGCACTGTCTAACTGTAGTCCAACTCAAATTCTAATAACCAAAAGTATGATTCAAGACCAAGAAACAGCCTGATAAAATGCTGAACAACATTCACCTGTGCATCATTGTATTCTTTTTGTGGTGCTGTTTTAAATGTTGCCACAAATTAGTGGTGCTGGAGTTCTGGCTGGCTGACTAGGATCTGAGTAGCGGCAGATATGCTGCATTCAAAACCTATGCGACCTGTAGCTAATCTTTTCATGACAGTCTGAACAACACAGATCTTATTAGTTCTAATGCTACCCATTGTCTGAATGGCGAATTCGCATTCATCCGACCTGAACGGCATTAATACCTAGAAGTGGGAAGAAAAACAACAAGCATGACTGAGTCTTTTATTTTCAACCTTCTTATAAGGATTGTGTTGTTAATGCACTGGCTGAAGTTGGGAAATAAATTAAAGATTCTAAGATGAGCTCCAGTACTACCATTCATGTTTATTTATGTAAAAGTCCACTGCTGCGCATGCAGGACACTTAAGTTGAGTGAATGCAGTTCTCACAGAAGATCACAAAAAAAATGCTTTTATTTTGAAATGTGAATGACCGAACAAAAGGAGCGGATTAAAAAAAATAAAATAAAAATCTGAATTGAGCATCAAGGCCTGCAGTGTGAACATAGTTTAAGTGGCTTCACACCTGACTGTTCTGTGAAATGAATTTTTATGTATTTAGTTTTTTTTGGCAATTAAATTTCAATTCTACAGATGAGGATTTACAAATGAAAACAAGTTCATACAGCTTGAAGTGAAATTACGCAGGCTAATGGGATGTGTTTTTTGTATCTGATTCATTTTTAAAAGACTTATTCACAAAAAACACCTTAGAATTAGAAATATGTATTTGTTCTATTTACAGATTACCTGTACTAAAAAGTTCCATCCCCCACTTAAAACAAAGGATTAAACTAGATGTATGGAGGAATGCTTCAGCTTTTCAAAAATCCAAAAAGGATTACAA
>NW_015151367.1:256904-261624 GCF_000732505.1 Cyprinodon variegatus
CTCATTATTTCTCCTTCTTTCTCTGCCTTTACCCTCCTCCTCGCTTTTCTCCATTAGCTACAGCTGACAGTAGTAATCCGTCCAGCAGCACTGATGCAGCGGCACCTGTTGAGCTCTAACAGCATAACCCTGTGTCGGTGCGTGTAGCTTTTTAAGAAAGTTTGGTGACTGACAGGAGCTGTTTCGAACTGACTGATGCGCTAAACTGTGTTTATAAGCGCGTCTGTAAAATTAAATCTCTGATCTTTTGCAGTTTATTATCAAATTAATCAAGAAATATGGAGCAGCCTAGAGGGAAAAGAAAGGTTTCAGCCGCATGGTACCACTTTAAACTCATACTTGTTTTAATATTCTTGTTTTGCCATCCTGTTCCTCTCAGTTATCTCTCTACTTATATGAACTCAAAGTATTTTCAAATGGACTATTAGTTTGCTGTTCTTACTGTAGTTATTACTATTATTATAAATAAATAAATCCTAGTCTACAAACATCCTTATTCACATGTTCCCTTAAATTTTCCTCTTATTTATGGATTACATCTAAAAATATCAAACATATTTTCAATTTAAAGGAAGATATGAAATAGTACATTATAGCAAAAAATGCCTTAAATCATATTGTAGGTCATCAAATCAGTTTCTGTGAAAGAGGCTGCCTGTAGTGATTTTAAATGTCCAGCAGGTGCCAGTATTCAGTTACACAGTATTGACATAGTATCAGTACAGGCAAATGCTTCATGACGCCTTATAAACTCTAACCTGATTATCCAAAGAGACTTAGACAGGTTTATTTTGTCATTTTGTATGCACAAGTGTAAACAAAAAGAAATTATGTTAAGAACAGCTCTCTAGACAATTTCTTTTTTTTTCTAAGTCAAGCCTTGACAAAAGTAAAAAAAATACATAAAAACAATAATATAAACATATGACTGTATATTTAAAGTTTTAATATTTAAGTTTTTTTAATAATAAAATATAATAAATATGATAATATACAGTAAAATAACCCATTTTACAGAACATTCATCAGTCTAATGGCAGTGGGGAAGAAACTGTTGTGGAATCTGATGGACCTGCATCAGATGCTTCGAAGCCTCTTCTCAGAGGGCAGCAGGGAGAACAGTCCATGGTGGTGGGGGTGTGAGGGGTTATTTATGATGTTACGGGCTCGGGACACGCAGCACTGGGAGGAAATGTCTTTAATGGAGAGAAGAGGAGCCTGATGATCCCCTCTGCTGTTCTTACCACTCTCCTTACCTTCTTCCAGTCTGAGGCGCTGCAGCCTCCACACCACACAGTGAGACAGCTGGTCAGACCGCTTTCTAGAAGGTGGTGAGGATGGGTGGGGGAAGGTGGGCTCTGCTCATCCATTGCAAGAAGTACATGCGCTTCTGTGCCCTTTTGACCAAAGAGGTGCTTTTTACATTCCAGGTGAGGGTGTCTGTGATGTAGAAGTAAGAGTGGGTGCAGAGAGGGCTCTCTGTGAGATGAGGGGGGGGTCATGGAGCAGGTCATTGCTCAAAGAGGGAGGGGCAGAGGAGAAGTATCAGCGCCCAGCAAAAGTTTCTTTCAGCTGTTTGCAGCAATAATAGATTTTGTATATCATCCACATTATGGCCGACGTTGATAAATGAGCCAGACGCTAAAATCAGCCTGATAAATCAACTCGCCGATGAATCGGTCGGGCTCTAATATCAACAGGCCACTTTATATAATATATTAAAAGAAATGTCAGAACATGGGGAATAAGATAGAGGAATAGTATTTAGATTAGTTAGAATCAGTGGCAGCATTGCAGAATAATACATTTGGGATTAAAGGGGTCTGGATAAAATATTTCACTGCTAGTAATAGTAATATAAATATATAGGAATTTACTAATCTGGTTGAATATTGTAAAATACATGTAATCAAATATTTGTCTTGGATGTAATTCTATAGGTATCAAGAAGCTAAAACAAACCACAAAGCAGTCATTCTCAATTATTAGAGCCATATAATTGTGTTTTATAAACATTATTACACACACATATGTAAACATGCATCTTCTTCTCATTAGAGTATAGATTTCTAGCCCGAGCCAAACTTGATCCCACATTGGGAGCATGTAGGGTCCTGATGTCACGCAGGTCGAGTTTGGACTTGATTTGAAAAAGCGGTGCAACAGGTTTGCAAATCATTGTTCACTGTGCTTAACTCCACTCTACTGGATGTGGAAGAAATGGTATTTTTCTTTTTTTGGAGAGAGGAACAATGATATTTTGCGCTTCTTTCAATTTTTGAGTTTTCTCATGAATCTCAGTGGAATAAAAAAAAGGCTAAAGTTGCTCTTAAAGTTACTCAAGTGTAGCAGCTTTAATTTAAAGTGATTTTCCTTCTATCGAGAACACATAGGAGACATTAAAGCTGTCTATTTAAACAAAGTCAAATTTATTAGGCTTCAGTTACTCTTTAGTAAAGGAAAGGGATCTTCCTTGGCACAAACCCTGTGAACCATGTCAGAGGTGAGACGCTTTCATCCTGAGCCTGGAGCTGTTTATTCATGTTGGCCATGCGCCATCCTTTGTGTAATACAATCCCATCACTAAGTGTTACACATAGCTGCCTGGTTGTGTCCTTAATTTGCTTAATGCCACAATTTACAAAATGCAAGAGGTGGTTGTGTATATGCTCCTGCAGAATGACAAAAAAAAATGTTAGACCGTAAAACTGAAGCATTTATTGATGTTCTCGTGTATTTTCCATAAATCTGTCTGTTTTGGTTTGTTATCACTGGTTGTCTTTAATTAGGTTTTAATAGATTTTTCTCCAGGCTAAATGGTTTAATTTTTGTTTTCATAAATTCTTCACACCCGTTCCATTAGGCTTACACTGTACTTAAGGTAGTAGCACAAATATTTGCCTTAGGTAATTGCTCACCTGTATGGGTGTGACACAGAGATTACTTGCGGTATGTCCCTTTCATTGTTCCTTTCACTGTTGAAATGCTGTACAACAATAACGTTAGTCTAAGCCAATATAAAGGCAGAAATAACATAATGATATGTTAAAATAACAGTATCATTGATGGAGGGAGGTGACAGGATTTGGTGGTAAAATCTGTTAAATCCACTTCCAATAATCAAAACATTGTCTCCAACCATATAACAGGACGTTTATTTGTGTTTATTTTGTAACAGATCAATAACTCTGTCATGCTTTCTACATCCTGACATTGCGGTCAACATGCAGGTCCCTATTATCTGTGTTAACTGTTATAATCTCTTAAACAGTCATTGTGGGATGTGACTAATACTTGTATTGCCTCTGATCCCTGTGTAGAAAACCACAGAGGATTGAAACAGAGCTGAAAGTAACCGCTGTGGTCACACATGAAACTAATAATGTAGGGAAACTAGAGGAGTTTAATCTGGATCAGAACAGCACTGATCTCCACATTATCTCATTATGGGTACATTCTTCTTTTTTTCTTTTTTTTTTATTAATTTTGCATCTCAAAAACCACAAGCATGAAAACCCTGAAGGCCGAGACAGAACTCAAAAACATATATTACAAGAATCTGCACAGGCATGGGTACACAAACCAAGACAGGACATGGATACTTAAAACTGTACAGATTGAATTTCACTGTCAACAGCCAAAACCACAAAGGATCGCCGAGGCCGCCGGGCCGGGGGCACAGGCACACACACAGCAGAGCCAGCTCCTTTGTGACTTTCAGTTTCAGGGGAGAGCATCCATTCTCTCATAATGAGATGATAGAGGGACCCAAGTTTCAATAAAATCTTTGGTCCGAACCTCTAATGCAAAATGTGATCTTCTCTAACTTAAGGAACAGGAACAGATCTTTCAACCAAAGTGAAGCCTTGGGTGGGTGTTCTGATTTCCAAGCTAATGGTATTCTTCTTCAGCCGAGGGGAGCTGAAAAAGCCAGTACTTTTTTGAAAAATTTGGAATTTCAGGGGAGTGATATACCCTCCCCTGGAATTCCAAACATTTCCAATTCAGCACTGGGTTGGGTACCCATTACAAAGGCTTCAGATATGACCTAAAGAAATTGTGGACCAAAAGATGCACAATTTGTGACATGACCAGAACATGTGAGTTAAATTTGCCTTAGCTATATGGTAACAAGCACAGGTTTTATTGACTGTGGAATAAATCCTTGAGAGTCTAGATCTACCGTAATGAAACCTATGAAGGGCCTTGTTCTGAATAAGTCCAAGTCAAGCGCTTGAAGTTGAGCCATTTACTCTACGTAATGCGTGACTCCAGGTCTCCTCAGAGATATGTATTCTTCTGACCATCCTGCTCTGATCTCATTGATCTGTACTGTATTGTGTTGACGTTTGCAAAATTATGTCTATTCCTTCCTTTAGGGGATAAATTTAGAAAACAAGGATTGACGTTGCGAACAAAGTCACAAATCTGGAGATATTGAAATAGGGAGGAACGCTGTAAACTAAATTTAGCAGAAATGGCATTAATGATAACGAATATGGGACTGTGGAGAGAGAAGTTTGTCATTTTGAAGTGTTGTCTAAATTGTGACCATATTTTTAGGGTGGAGATTACAACTGGGCATGAAGAATGTTGCTTAGGAGAGAGAGGAAGCTTTGAGGCAACTAATGCAGGGAAAGATGAAGACTTACATGCATTCAGTTCTAATTGGCACCAGTGAACATGTGGTTGATGGAGCAAACAGACTACTTTTTGTAGG
>NW_015151367.1:263305-264147 GCF_000732505.1 Cyprinodon variegatus
TTTAAGTGATTGTGACTCATCTCTGACTCGTCTTCCATACTATTAAAATGAGATCTAATGCGCCTCCTATTCATCCTAACTGCAGCTGTCTGAACTTTGGTCCGATCCAAGATGGCTGCCGACAGTGTCCAAAGAGGCGTCTGCGTAGATAATGTCTATGATCCAATGAGTCCATCATTATTAGCTAGATTCATCAAAACATAGTTTCCCCATAGCTTCAGGACACATGGTCTAGGATAGGAGTGGATTTGTGGTTTTACTTCTCACTCTGACTGTTGAGTCTCAGATTAGCTTTGTTTGCACTCTGTGAACAAAGGATGTTTGTTTTATGTTTTCTAAAACTTGGAGATCATCCCTTAATCTCTCTAGATTAAGGATGATGTTTCCTTTTATCTAAGGTATTAAATAGAATAACACAATGGAAGGTGTTCTTACCATAGTCTGACCGAGGCTTTTAAAGGCGCATTTATAGGTTGTATAATGAAGAGGGCAAGTAGCCCCATACAGACACTAACTCCTTTCCACACGTTTAATAAAATCTAAATAAGCTAACAAGCTGTTTTTTTAAAACTACAAAGTGAAACCCCTACAATATTTTTTCCTGCTGTGAGATTTCATTTATTGGCAGGAAAGGCATCATCTGTGTGTTTCACATGATCAAATATTGAGTAATAGTCTTTTTTGTGGTTGGAAAAGAAATCGCTGAATGACTATTGTGCTAAACCTGAAAGGTTAAATGTGTTTTTCTTTTTTCTGATCAGCTAAGAGCCTAATTTTTTTGGTTGATTTCCACCTGAACTGGTCCAACGGGCTAATTCTCTGGTGCAATTATGCAGTGTTTT
>NW_015151367.1:264584-270281 GCF_000732505.1 Cyprinodon variegatus
GTGAAGCCTTTTCCCTGAGGGCAGCAGGGACAACAGTTAAAGATAACATCAGCAGGGTGGTAACACTAAACGGATGATTAAGCCTGAATGTGTGCTGCTTGTTACTGAGGCAAAGCGTTAACACAAACACAATCAGATGTGAAGTTGCATTGATCTGTAAAGGAAACAATCATTTAGAGACAATAATTCATGCTTCTATCACCACCTGGCTGGTTTATTGTAATGCACTTTATCTGGGGGTTAGTGCCTTCAGCATGGCTGGGCTCCAGAGAGTGCAAAATGCTGCTGCACGTCTTTTATCTAGCACTTGTAAATATGGGCATATTTACCCCATTTGAGCCTCACTACACTGGCTTCCTGTACATTTTAGGATTCATTTTAAAAGCTTTTTTATTTGTTTTTAAGTTGCTCCCTGGTCTTGCTCCATCTTTCCAAGTTGCTGCACCTTCATACACCTTCCCGTTCACTCAGATCAGCCAATCAGCTGCTTCTACAGCCTGTCAGCTGCTTCTTCGGGTGCCTAAAACTAAAAGGAAGTTTGGCATGCAGGTGGCGCAGTGGTTAGCGTGCACGACCCGTGTATGGAGGCCTTAGTCCTCGACGAGGATCCGACCTGTTGTCTTTTGTCGCATGTCTCTCCCCCTCTCTCATTCCCCCTTTCCTGTCAGCCTACTGTTAAAAAGAAAAAACAAAAAACAAAACACAAGCTTTGAGTTTCACATGGTTTCATTTCGTAAAAATGAAACCATGTGAAACTCAAATTTTCCACTTGTAGAGTTGTGGATAGAGCATGATGTCTGATGAATTTTTATATACATGCCTTTTATAAACATGCCTTTTGCTCTGTCAGCAAAAGGCATGTTTTAGAGTCTCTATACTCCTGTTAGCGATTAATTGATTTCTAAACTAGTTGGTGATTATTTCAATAATCGATTAATCCGATTGTTTCAGTCCTAAAATGCAAATTAAAAAGTCTGATTTGAAGTCGCTTCTAAAAACTCATCTTTTTGCCTTGGCTTTCAAAACTTATGAGATGTTTATTTTGGTCTGTGATGAATAATTTTTCTGTTATTATAGTTATGTATTTTATGCATTTAAATCCTGTAATGGATTTATGTTGTTTCATTTTACAGAACTTTGGTCCTTCAAGAAAGCTGGGATGGATTGTTTGTCGGTTTCGCTCTTGTTTCTCTGTTGTCTGATTGCTGCTCTGCCTTCCAGTAACCACAATGGATCCACTCCCCTGGTGCTGGCAAAAAGACGCGGCGTCAACAAGGACGCCATTCGCCTCCTGGAGGGTCTGGAGGAACAGGAAGTGAAAGGCTTCAACAGGGGGGCCCACTCCAAGCTGGAGACCATGCAGATGGCCGACAGCGAGAGGTAAGCATGCTAGCAGGCAGGAAGTTAGCCTGAGAAATTGGGCAAATTGGTGGAAATTAGAAAGGAATTTTGATGATAAGCTTTTTGTTTGGGTAAAGCTAGCTCCTTTTAAAATCAGCTGCGTTTTTTTTAGTTAACTTAATAAGAACAGGAAGCAATGTGGGTCCTTTTTCATCACTTCTTCCCCTTCTGAAACATTCTTCTCCTGTTCTCGTACTTTCAACCAGTCAGCAGTGGGAATCCTTTATGTGGGAATCCTTTTGCACAGTGCAGTCTGTTCATTAATCTAAAACATCTGCTTCCAACTATATGTGGTCGTTGGAAGGGAAATTAAATCACTGATCTAGCATCTATTAAATCCCTCAGATGTTTAAAAAACAGGTGTTGTTGCTGCAATGAGCAATCAGTAATAATTCAAGAAGCTAAACTCGATCGGCAGAATTCAGCAAATGCTTTGTCGTCTGGAAGGAGACATGAAAGATAGGTGAAAGGGATAGTTCCACTTTTTGGACATAAAGTGGTCTTTAGCTGTGATGCAGCTGTGTCATTACTGTCAATGAGAAACAGCTGGTAACGTACCGGAGAAAAACTCTTGATAAACATACACGTGTGTGTTTGTTAGACCACGGTCTACTAACCTCTCTGTTTTAGACTATTTCAAATATTTTATGTCTAACAAAACACACGCATAGTTTTACTAGCGCTTTTCTCTGGTATATTACTGGCCGTTTCCCTCAGCAGGAGCCTCAGTACAAGTAGTAACACTGTTGCATCTCAGCTACAGACTGTAAACGTTTCACTCAACTTCATGTCCAAAAACTTGAACTATCCCTTTAATTCTGTTGCACTAAATTTAAAGTAGATAAGATATAAACACAGTAGGCAACTGGTGTTACTCTGGGAAGCAGTTACACTCAGCTTTAAGGCAGGTGGATCCAGCAGACCATATCTGACCTCAACATTTTACCTCGTTTGCTGCAAAGTGGTGTTATAGGTAACTTGAACAATGAAGGGTTAAACCCTTGAGTAATTTTGATACCATATTTTCTGTCATTTTGGCCTAACGGCTCAGTTTCTGTGCTCGTTATTCTGCCAAGATCAACGGGTAAATGTTTATCTTCATACCCTTAAAGAAACACTGACTTAATTATTAGCAGAATGGAAACTGACCCATTCTGGAATCCTTCTGCTCTGTGTCTCAGCGCCATGGAGAGCCACTCTTTACTCAACCCCAACCTGCAGAGCAGCGAGGGCGTCCTGTCCAGCTTCCGCACCACCTGGCAGGAGTTTGTGGAGGACCTGGGCTTCTGGAGGGTCTTTCTGCTGCTGGTGGTCATCGCCCTCCTCTCCCTCGGCATCGCTTACTACGTCAGCGGCGTGCTGCCTTTCTCCAGCAGCGCGCTGGAGTTGGTTCACTGAGGAAGACGAAGGTGGAGAAGAATCCGCATGTGGAGGGGGGGTTGTAAAGTTTAGTTAAAGTTCCACTTTATGCTCAGTGTGTTAAAAAACAAACAAATAAGTGGATTTGGCAGATCTGATCCTAACGCTATCCTCAGCAGCGATCTAAAGAAGCTCCATTCTCCTCTGATTACCTTCACACCATGTAAAATCTGATGAGTATTTAACAAGGAAGCAGGAGAACAATTATTAGTTTAGTTGGCTAAAAATCACCCTCTTCTTTGATGCACTGACTGCCCAACAGTCCTTCATTTTCTCGCCCTAACCCTTTTTCTGTTACAGTCTGTATATTTCAATGTTTGTATCCTTTATTTTAAGTGTTCTTCTTCTTATTTATTATGTTTTCCCCTCCTTTATTCTTAATGTTTGTTACAATCCTGCATCTCTTCCCTCTCTATCACCTGATGAAATAACATTGAATTATTTTTCATTTTGACTGAAAGCTGACCGTCCTGTAGAAGTGATGCAGGTTGAAATGATCAGAAAAACAGGTTGACGTCAGAAGAAAAGGGTCCATTTAATGAAGCATGCTGCTTTGTTGCATTCCACTCGGCTCCATTGTGGTGACCTTCATTTAGAGGCATTCTGTAGGAGTAGAACTTTTGCTTTTTGTTGTAAATTCATTTATTTGGATCATCCTTTGCTTAACTGTCTATATTTTCTCTTGATTTATCCGTGTAAATAAAACATTTTAAGTAAATCCCGGTTTAATGTAGGAAATAAAATCAGTTGTAATCAAAATCAGTGCTTCCTGTGTTATTTGATAAACTTGAATAGAAAAAACTAAATCCTGAATTGAGTTGTACTGAATTATTATGACTCAGCAGTGTTTTATCACAGGTTGAAGACAAATGTACGGTAGACACTCATCAGATGACATTTTTATTATAAATGCTGTTGAATTAGTATCATCCATCAAGCCAGGAATTGAACCTTGTTGCTGCAAGGCAGCAGTGCTACCCACTGCCCCTCTCTGCAGCCTGAATTAGCATCAATCAATGATTTTATAAGTTATTTCATGACACACGCTCAGTTAATGTTATGCATTGCCCTGAAATAAAAGGACATAAAATGCTTTCTGCATCCGTCTATAATGGGTTTCAACCTTTTCTATCCAAAGAGCCATTTTGCTCCCAGTCTGGCTAAGTAGAAGTCCTTTATTATATGACTGTTTAATAATACAAAGCATATTACTTTTATTACCGGTATATATTTACCTTAGGAAATCTGTTGCCATCCAAAAAAAAAAAAACAGAAGTTTATCTATCTTTTTAGCTTCTGAAATAAAACATTTGCTTTTCTAATTTAGGATATCATTGGATTTAAGAAGAAAAAATTAATAACAATAAAATGCATATTTCCTAGGCAGATTAAAAGAAAAAATGACTCCAAAAATCTATTTCTGGTTCTTTTATTTATGCTGGAAAAATAATATTCTTTATAAAAAAAAAAAAAAAAAAACACTAAAGGTTATTTGCCTGGTAACTGGAAAAAAATGAAATCTAAGTCATTTTTTTCTTAAAATAAGTGCTTTTTTTCTTGAATTGAGGAGGCAAGTGAGACACTTTGCCCATGGAATAAGACCATTTACATTTAAAATAAGACAAAAACTATTAAAATGTCTTATTTCAAGTGTATATTATCTAATTACCTTATTTTAAGATTAAAAATTCTCATTCTGTTGACAAATCATCTTATTTACCTACTTAAATTGAAGGTAAATGCACTTAATTTAAGACATTTTGACTTATTTCTAGATCATTTTTGCAGTATATTTGTTACAATAGTACATTGGTTCTTTGTTATGTTTAGCCCCTATTACGAGCCACTGCAGAGGGTCCAAAGAGCCCTGCGCAGGTTGCACACCACTTCTCTAGAAGCTACCCAGCTCACATCTAGATTAGCTCACATCTAATCCACACACGCCAGCTATACCTCACCCAGAGCATATAGGCCTACTTTCAACACTTTATTTAAAAAAAGAATATATGTTGAAATAGCTAAATCAAGACTCTGACTATCTTTATTTTCTACGTTTGTTTATTTTTAGTTTTGGACAAATTTAGAAGCAGCATTTCCTACCTATAAACCACTAAGATGTTATTCGGAACTGAAAGTGAACTGTAATGATGGCACCTTGTTCTAAGAAGCACCACTTAGTTAGCTAAGTTTTTCAGGAATTATAAGACATGACTAATACAAAAACAATTCCTCCAAGTTAGGTTGTAAATGTCGTAGATTTTTTTTTGTCTGTTGACAGTGGAACAAATGACTTTAAAGCGTACAAGGGAAACTCCAAAGAATATTGCTGCTCAAGCCTGTTTAGAAACACACCTCTCTCGCTGTAATCAGACACAGAACTTAAAACCTTTAATTTAAGCGATGGTTAATAGATGCAGTTTATTTGCTGTCAGCAAATGTATTTAATTGTTCTTTTAAAAAACAGTGCAACAGTGAATTAAGAAATCAGCACTTTGATTATAGAATTTTTAATAAAGCCACAAAGCAAAATGCGATGGGATTTTCTTTAACTCCTGCTCTTTTATATGGATGTGTAATTGCGCATGAATAAATGTTAATTTGTGCTTAAACCGTTTTATTATCCACTCCTCTCCACACAGCCTGAATTTTCCACACCGGGGACCCGATGAAAATTTGTAAATATGAGGAAAATGGTTCACAGACACCACTGAGAATGATTCTTGGAAATAAATAATGGGTGAGGAGGCTTTGAAAAGGATCAGATATACGGAGGGAAAAGCCACATAAACCAGGCTGATAATGGACACATTTTCCCACATATTAATTTTTTTATGGAGTGGAATAATACTAACAGTTTAAAAGTCACAGCTTTCAATT
>NW_015151367.1:270880-275824 GCF_000732505.1 Cyprinodon variegatus
CCATACTAAACTGAATTTTTTTTTTAAAATCAGTTAACTTTTTTTTTTTTCCAGTGGCCCTAATCCTCTTCCGTAAGATGCAGTTTATTTGCTGTCAGCAAATGTATTTTATTGTTCTTTTAAAAAACAGTGCAACAGTGAATTAAGAAATCAGCACTTTGATTATCATTTTCAATAAAGCCACAAAGCAAAATGTGATGGGATTTACTTTAACTCCTGCTTTTTTATAAAGATGTGTAATTACGCATGAATAAATGTTGATTTGTGCTTAAACTGTTTTATTATCCACTCCTCTCCACACAGCCTGAATTTTCCACACCGGGGACCCGATGAAAAGTTGTAAATTTGAGGAAAATGGTTCACAAACACCACTGACAATGGAAATAAATTACTAACCTGGCCTCTTCTTTTTGGGTGAGGAGGCTTTGGAAAGGATCAGATATACGGAGGGAAAAGCCGCATAAACCAGGCTGATAATGGACACATTTTCCCACATATTTATTTATTTATGGAGTGGAATAATACTAACAGTTTAAAAGTCACAGCTTTCAATTCAGAAAAGGTGGAAGTTTTATTTTAATTAAAACTAAACATAACGTTTTATTTGCACAAGAAATCTGAAGTATATATAAAATGCTTAACGTGCAGAAACTATTAATGAAAATCTTTTTATTATTATTATTTGTACTTTTCCTTTCATCTGTAAAAGTTTTTGTGTAATCATTTGTATCCCCTTATAGCCTATTTGTCCTCCCCTCTCATAGGGAGGTGACATAATAAAAAAAAAAAACACTAAAAAGATCAATATATTTTTCTTTAACCTTTTTATGCATAATTGACAGAAACAGAAACAATAACAACAATATAAGCGTGATGCCCCTTACATCCCGAGGCCCTGTGAGGCTGAACAACTCTGCTCCTGCGGCCTTCTATTAATCGGCTACTATGGAGGTCATTTCTAGGCTACATGTTTGTTTCATTGGCTGTTTTGTTTGTGTAAAAAATCAGCTTTAGGTGTGAATTATAGTTGCAGTTCTGGATTTTATCACCGAACTCATTGGATATCAACAATTTAAATGTTTTTAAAATCATTTTTCTACCGGATTTGAAAAGACCACCAATACAGAATAGCAGGTAATTTGTTGAAGAGNCCTACTGATGCCTGACCAGAACATATTCACCTTTTCTTATGACACCCGCTTATGCTCTTAAACAGTTTCAAATCCGCTTCATGGCCCTAGAAAGCATCTGAAACCTGTCCTATAAAATCATTTGTGCTGCTCTGCTCTTATGATGACGCTTTAAACTGACTGCTTGGAAATATGATGCACAAAATGAACAATTACAATTATGCAACTAGGTTCGGGTCTTACTGGGTCTATCGGTTTGGCGGCCTTTTTATGAGCGTTAATCGCCAAAAAAAAAAAAGCAAACATGACACGTGGGGTCAATGTTTACAATCAGCCTGGTTTAAGTGTGACTCATCTATACGGCTTTTTCCTCCGTATATCTGATCCTTTCCAAAGCCTTTCCACCCAAATAGAAGAGGCCAGGATAGTAATTTATTTCGAAGAATCATTCTCAGTGGTGTCTGTGAACCATTTTCCTCATATTTACACATTTTCATCGGGTCCCCGGTGTGGAAAATTCAGTTTGTGTGGAGAGGAGTGGATAATAAAACGATTCAATCAACATTAATTCATGAGCGATTAAAGGAGCAGGGCCTCCTACAGCAGGAGTTAGAGTAAATCCTATCGCATTTTGCTTTGTGGCTTTATTAAATAAGATATAATCAAATGGCGGATTCCTTAATTCACTTTTTTTTTTAGAACTTACATTTTATTGATTTTAAAACAAAGCAAATACACAACATACAATGACAATTGCTTCTTGTTTTGTCACGGGTTCCTGTGCCTTATTGGATTTTAAAGTAGAATAATAAAGTTTGTCTTCTAATTGTAAAATAATGCATAAATAAAATATGTAATTTGTATACTAATTCTGTTTCCTCATTTTAAGCCAGACCTAATATGTACATTTAATTGGGAGACCCTAGGCCACTTGATGTTGTTTTTAAGCGGTCTACTAGTTGGTTTAGGGCCACGCTCGGTCACAATCCGGGTAATTCCCCCGTGTTACACAGAAATACAACTACCCCGCTCCCCTCCGGAGTGCAGGTAAACACACCCATTGGAGCAATCAGCTGTCACCACATGTGTTACCACAGCAACCACGCCCCACCTGATACATGCATAACTGTCATTATGGCTCCTACGTGCCTTCGATGTTCAGTAGGCCAGCCTGAGGCATGAGACTCCATGGTTGATAATTAGTCCAACTCCAGCCCTCAGTCAGACTCTTCATTAATGCAGTATATATGGACTCTAAAGGAAATATTTGTTTTATTATGTAGCTAAAATCTATCAATTAGTTTTATAACACAAACACGATGCCAGCCATCTGGTTCAGATGCAGACAACTCTGTCCAGCTTCACATCTGTACACTGCAAAAACGATCCAGGAATAAGTAAATATGTCTTAAATTAAATGTATTTACTTGGAAAAAAGACAAAAAAAAATCTCATTTTAAATGTAAATTGTCTTGTTCCATTGGCAAAGTGTCCAATTTCCCTATTAAATTCAATAGAATATTCACTTATTTAAAGCGTAAGATGCTTATTTAGATTTTTTTTTTTTTTTTTTTTTTTTTTTTTTTTTGCCGTGTATAAGCGTGTCGAATTTTTCATAAGGGGGTGGGTGTTGGAAAAACAACGAGCCAATAATAACAATAATAATAGTGACGCGCGCGGTGTCGGACCTGGGAGGAGTCTGCTGCCTACTGATGCAACATCCTCGCCTTGCAGGCTTCCAGTCTGAGCTGCTCCTGGATGAATGAATATGGCACCGCTACAATCAGGACTTTCCTTCCTTATTTTCATCTCTTTCTACCTGCATGTTGCTGCAGAGGGAATGGATGTGATCGTAGGGGACGGCTTTACATTCAATGAAACCTGTAATCCAGGGGAATCCGGGGAGCTGCTGGTTGAGAAACAGTCTGGTCCCCTGAAGGTGGCATCATGGGAGGATGGACAGTGGACGGTGAGCGCAGAGTACAGAGACAGAGTCAAAATCTCTGAAAAAATAGTTTTCACCCACACAGTGTTCACTGATGGAGGAGCAGTGTACACGCTGAAGTGCTCCGGTGAACAAAAAGGAGAGCTCCTCCAGCTGAAGGTGGTTTTTGCGCATGAAATGCAGGTGGAGCAGGGTGAGAAGGCGGTCCTCCCCTGTTACTTTGAAACCAGCAGTAAAACTGATCTGAGCGCAGTTTGGAAGAAAGAAGGAAAGCCTCTGTGTGTGAAGAACTGCAGCCATTCCTCTGAAGACAGACTGTCAGTACCTGGGAGCTGGTCCACAGATGGAAACCTNCACTAGAAAAAAAGAAGAAAAGAAAAAGTGTTATGAAGTGTCTCATGTTACAGAAATAAGCTGTGTCTTAGCAGAAAAGCATCAGGCGGATGTTCTGACCCTCCTGAACCTGTTTTATCCACCTGCGTGTTTTGCTGAGATGTTTCCATGGAGACCTCCCTAATCCCTGCACGCGCTGTGCTCAGTCTTTGATTTTTAGCTCACATATTTAACTCTATAGACTTTTTGGTGAGTGGTCGAATTGTTTGTGTAAAAAATCATGATGGATGTGAGGAAGTGCTCTAATGTTCTTCCAGACAGGCAAATTCCTCTTGGTGTTTGTTTACTTTAAACGTTGCCTTTCAGTGAATCAGGTCATCAGTGAAAAGCAACGTTTCTGCGCAGTTTGCTTTCTCTTTGTAAATCCCCTACTGATGCCTGACCAGAACATATTCACCTTTTCTTATGACACCCGCTTATGCTCTTAAACAGTTTCAAATCCGCTTCATGGCCCTAGAAAGCTCCTGAAACCTGTCCTAAAATCATTTGTGATGCTCTGCTCTTATGATGACGCTTTAAACTGACTGCTTGGAAATATGATGCACAAAATGAACAATTACAATTATGCAACTTGGTTCGGGTCTTACAGGGTCTATCGGTTTGGCGGCCGTTTTATGAGCGTTAACCGCCAAAAAAAAGCAAAAATGACACGTGGGGTCATATGTTTACAATCAGCGTGGTTTAAGTGTGACTCATCTATACGGCTTTTCCCTCCGTATATCTGATCCTTTCCAAAGCCTTTCCACCCAAAAAGAAGAGGCCAGGATAGTAATTTATTTCCAGGAATCATTCTCAGTGGTGTCTGTGAACCATTTTCCTCATATTTACACATTTTCATCGGGTCCCCGGTGTGGAAAAATTAGTTTGTGTGGAGAGGAGTGGATAATAAAACGATTCAATCAACATTAATTCATGCGCGATTAAAGGAGCAGGGCCTCCTACAGCAGGAGTTAGAGTAAATCCCATCGCATTTTGCGTTGTGGCTTTATTAAAAAAGATAAAATCAAATGGCGGATTCCTTAATTCACTTTTTTTTAGAACACATTTTATTGATTTTAAAACAAAGCAAATACATACAATGACAATTGCTTCTTGTTTAGTCACAGGTTCCTGTGCCTTATTGGATTTTAAAGTAGCATAATAAAGTTTGTCTTCTAATTGTAAAATAATGCATAAATAAAATATATAATTTGTATACTAATTCTGTTACCTAATTTTAAGCCAGACCTAATATGTACATTTAATTGGGAGACCCTAGGCCACTTGATGTTGTTTTTAGCGGTCTACTAGTTGAGGGCCATGTCCTCGGTCACAATCCGGGTAATTCCCCCGTGTTACAAAGAAATACAACTACCCGTTCCCCTCTCTCCTCCGGAGTGCAGGTAAACACACCCATCGGTCTCCGCCAAGTGACGTCAATTGTTTACCTCGGGCGCGGTACACTATGCCTTTTACGCCTAAAATGGCGTCTTAGCA